>NW_026728889.1:560000-576874 GCF_030272615.1 Cryptomeria japonica | reverse complement strand
GGGGTGGGCACCTTGGCTGGGTTTGCCCAGGGTGCGCTCCGAAGCGGGGTTACTGGAGCGCCCCCTCTTTTTTTGTCAGAGAGTTTGGTGGGGTTTCTCGCATTGGCTCTTCCCAGGCCCGGTTGTTGGGTGCGCTCCCACCCTGGCGCGCGCGAAGTTGGAAGTTGGGTTAATTGCCCGGGCGCGCACCTTCGCCAGGGTGGGCACCTTGGTGCGCAAACCTTGGCTGGGCTGCGCACCAGGGCGGGCTCAAGATGGCACCAGCATTCCCTTTTTCTCACTATCTTTCAAAACGGAAATTTTAAAATCTCGTTTTTTTTTTGCCTTTTATGGAAATTAGTGAAGGCATCGCATCAAAGGTGCGCACCTCGCTGCCCACCTTGGTGTGCTCCGAGGTGCCCACCACGGTGCGCAACGCCGGTGCGAACCCGGGAGCGCCCCGATGTGTGCTCCAAGGTGCGGCGTGCACGAAGTCGGACCCCGGTTTGCCCCGGGTGCGCACCTCGCGTGCACCTTGGTGCGCACACCTTGGCTGGGTTGCGCGGCCTGGTGGGCACCATGGTGCGCACCAAGGAGCGCTCCGAAGTGTGCTCCAAGGTGCGGCGTGCACGAAGTCGGAGCCCGGTTTGCCCCGGGTGCGCACCTTCGCCGCGGTGGGCACCATGGCGTGCACGAAGTCGGAGCCCGGTTTGCCCCGGGTGCGCACCTCGCGTGCACCTTCGCCGGGGTGGGCACCTCGGCTGGGTTGCGCGCCCTGGTGCGCACCAAGGAGCGCTCTGAAGTGTGCTCCAAGGTGCGGCGTGCACGAAGTCGGAGCCCGGTTTGCCCCGGGTGTGCACCTCGCGTGCACCTTCGCTGCGGTGGGCACCTTGGCTGGGTTGCGCGCCTTGGTGGGCACCATGCAGTGCACGAAGTCGGAGCCCGGTTTGCCCCGGGCGCGCACCTCCGCCAGGGTGGGCACCTTGGTGCGCACAACTTGCCTGGGCTGCGCACCAGGAAGGGCTCAAGATGGCACCCGCGTTCCGTTTTTTTCACTATCTTTCAGAACGGAAATTTTAAAATATCGTTTTTTTTTTGCCTTTTCTGGAAATTAGTGAAGGCAGCGCATCAAAGGTGCGCAACGCTGGTGCGAACCTGGGAGCGCTCCGATGTGTGCTCCAAGGTGCGGCGTGCACGAAGTCGGACCCCGGTTTGCCCCGGGTGCGCACCTCGCGTGCACCTTGGTGCGCACACCTTGGCTGGGTTGCGCGCCCTGGTGGGCACCATGGTGCGCACCAAGGAGCGCTCCGAAGTGTGCTCCAAGGTGCGGCGTGCACGAAGTCGGAGCCCGGTTTGCCCCGGGTGCGCACCTCGCGTGCACCTTCGCCGCGGTGGGCACCATGGCGTGCACGAAGTCGGAGCCCGGTTTGCCCCGGGTGCGCACCTCGCGTGCACCTTCGCCGGGGTGGGCACCTTGGTGTGCAGACCTTGGCTGGGTTGCGCGCCCTGGTGGGCACCATGGTGCGCACCAAGGAGCGCTCCGAAGTGTGCTCCAAGGTGCGGCCTGCACGAAGTCGGAGCCCGGTTTGCCCCGGGTGTGCACCTCGGGTGGGCACCTTGGTGCGCATGCCTTGCCTGGGCTGCGCACCAGGGCGGGCTCAAGATGGCACCCGCGTTCCTTTTTTTTCACTATCTTTCAAAACGGAAATTTTAAAATCTCATTTTTTTTTGCCTTTTTCTGGAAATTAGTGAAGGCAGCGCATCAAAGGTGCGCACCTCGCTGCCCACCACGGTGCGCAACGCCGGTGGGCACCCGGGAGTGCTTCGAAGTGTGCTCCAAGGTGCTGCGTGCACGTTGTCGGAGCCCGGTTTGCCCCGGGTGCGCACCTCGCGTGCACCTTCGTCGGGGTGGGCACCTTGGCTGGGTTTGCCCCGGCTGCGCTCCGAAGCGGGGTTATTGGAGCGCCGCCTCTTTTTTTGTCGGAGCGTTTGGTGGGGTTTCTCGCATTGGCTCTTCCGAGGCCCGGTTGCCACCCTGGCGCGCACGAAGTCGGAAGTAGGGTTAATTGCCCGGGTGCGCACCTTTGCCAGGGTGGGCACCTTACCTGGGCTGCGCACCAGGGCGGGCTCAAGATGGCACGCGCGTTCCGTTTTTTTCACTATCTTTCAAAACGGAAATTTTAAAATCTCCTTTTTTTTTTGCCTTTTCTGGAAATTAGTGAAGGCAGCGCATCAAAGGTGCGCACCTCGCTGCCCACCTTGGTGTGCTCTGAGGTGCGCACCCGGGAGCGCTACGAAGTGTGCTCCAAGGTGCGGCGTGCACGTTGTCGGAGCCCGGTTTGCCCCGGGTGCGCACCTCGCCTGCACCTTGGCCGGGGTGGGCACCTTGGCTGGGTTTGCCCAGGGTGCGCTCCGAAGCGGGGTTACTGGAGCGCCCCCTCTTTTTTTGTCAGAGCGTTTGGTGGGGTTTCTCGCATTGGCTCTTCCCAGGCCCGGTTGTTGGGTGCGCTCCCACCCTGGCGCGCGCGAAGTTGGAAGTTGGGTTAATTGCCCGGGCGCGCACCTTCGCCAGGGTGGGCACCTTGGTGCGCACACCTTGGCTGGGCTGCGCACCAGGGCGGGCTCAAGATGGCACCAGCATTCCCTTTTTCTCACTATCTTTCAAAACGGAAATTTTAAAATCTCGTTTTTTTTTTGCCTTTTATGGAAATTAGTGAAGGCATCGCATCAAAGGTGCGCACCTCGCTGCCCACCTTGGTGTGCTCCGAGGTGCCCACCACGGTGCGCAACGCCGGTGCGAACCCGGGAGCGCCCCGATGTGTGCTCCAAGGTGCGGCGTGCACGAAGTCGGACCCCGGTTTGCCCCGGGTGCGCACCTCGCGTGCACCTTGGTGCGCACACCTTGGCTGGGTTGCGCGGCCTGGTGGGCACCATGGTGCGCACCAAGGAGCGCTCCGAAGTGTGCTCCAAGGTGCGGCGTGCACGAAGTCGGAGCCCGGTTTGCCCCGGGTACGCACCTCGCGTGCACCTTCGCCGGGGTGGGCACCTCGGCTGGGTTGCGCGCCCTGGTGCGCACCAAGGAGCGCTCCGAAGTGTGCTCCAAGGTGCGGCGTGCACGAAGTCGGAGCCCGGTTTGCCCCGGGTGCGCACCTTCGCCGCGGTGCGCACCATGGCGTGCACGAAGTCGGAGCCCGGTTTGCCCCGGGTGCGCACCTCGCGTGCACCTTCGGCGGGGTTGCGCGCCCTGGTGGGCACCATGGTGCGCACCAAGGAGCGCTCCGAAGTGTGCTCCAAGGTGCGGCGTGCACGAAGTCGGAGCCCGGTTTGCCCCGGGTGCGCACCTCGCGTGCACCTTCGGCGGGGTTGCGCGCCCTGGTGGGCACCATGGTGCGCACCAAGGAGCGCTCCGAAGTGTGCTCCAAGGTGCGGCGTGCACGAAGTCGGAGCCCGGTTTGCCCCGGGTGCGCACCTCGCGTGCACCTTCGCCGCGGTGGGCACCATGGCGTGCACGAAGTCGGAGCCCGGTTTGCCCCGGGTGCGCACCTCGCGTGCACCTTCGCCGGGGTGGGCACCTCGGCTGGGTTGCGCGCCCTGGTGCGCACCAAGGAGCGCTCCGAAGTGTGCTCCAAGGTGCGGCGTGCACGAAGTCGGAGCCCGGTTTGCCCCGGGTGCGCACCTCGCGTGCACCTTCGCCAGGGTGGGCACCTCGGTGCGCACACCTTCTCAATGTTTTCTTGCCTTTTCTGGAAATTGGTGAAGGCAGCGCATCAAAGGTGCGCACCTCGGTGTGCTCCGAGGTGCGAACCCGAGAGCGCTCCGAGGTGCCCACGAAGTCGAAAGTCGGGTTAATTGCATTGTTTTCCCCGGGTGCGCTCCGAGGTGCGCAACATCGGCGCGCACCAAGGAGGGCTCCGAAGTGTGCTCCAAGGTGCGCACGATGGCGTGCACCTCTGGTGCGCACGATTCGGAGCTCGGTTTGACCGGGGTGCGCACACCTTGGCTGGGTTGCGCACCTTTTGTGCGCTCCAAGGTGCGCACGAAGTCGGAGCTCGGTTTGCCCCGGGTGCGCACCTTCGCCAGGGTGCGCACCTTGATGCGCACGCCTTGGCTGGGCTGCGCACCTTGGTGGGCGCCATGGTGCGCACCTTTCGTGCGCTCCAAGGTGCGCACGAAGTCGGAGCTCGGTTTGCCCCGGGTGCGCACCTTGGTGGGCGCCATGGTGCACTCCGAGGTGCCCAAGATTGGTGCGCACCAAGGAGCGCTCCGAAGTGCGCTCCAAGGTGCGCGCGAAGTCGAAAGTTGGGTTAATTGTCCGGTTTGCCTCGGGTGCGCACCTTGCGTGCACCTTCGCCAGGGTGGGCGCCTTGGTGCGCACACCTTGGCTGGGCTGCGCACACCTTGGCACCCGCGTTTCCTTCATTTTAAATTTTTTTTTTTTACAATCTCTCAAGTGGGAAATTCTATAATCTCAACTTTTTTTGCCTTTTCAGGAAACTTTTGAATGGAGCGCATCATTGGTGCGCTCCGAAGTGTGCTCCAAAGCTCTCTCCAGCTGCGTGCACCTGCCCCGGCCGCGCACCCGGCCCCGCCCAGCTTCGCTCACCTGTCCCGGGCGTCTGGTGCGGAACCTTAGAGTAAGAAACATCACCGTGCACCTTGGCCAACGTGCGCGACTCGACCGAGCGCGCACTGGCCGAGGTGCACACCGATTTCACCTGGGTGCGCGCGCAGCACCTCGGGCGCACCGGGGTGCGCGCACAACGCCCGGGTTGCACCGTGGCCTGTGTGCTCGGGGCGCCTCGGGTGCGCGCTCGGTGTCGCCCCCGCGCGCGCGGTAGTGCGGGCAGCGCACCCCGGCCCGGCCCGGCCCCGACGAGAACGCAAACGGGCAAAAGGTTTATTCAAATAGCATTGCGACGCCCGGCGAAAAACTAAAAAAGGGTGCAACACCGGGACTTCCCGGGAGGTCACCCATCCCAGTACTACTCCGGCCCAAGCGCGCTTAACTGCGGAGTTCTGATGGGATCCGGTGCACTAACGCTGGTATGATCGCACCCGTTATGAGCTTGTCGCAGTGTGTACTTAGCAAACCGCGACCCACGTGCGAATCCACCCCGGCCACCCACCCCCGTCGAGGTGCACACCCTCCCTCGCGAAGTGCGCCCCGTTCGCCAAGTGTGAGCCCTGCCCGGGTGCGCGCACCTTGCTAGGGCGTCGGGTGTGCACCCGGCCCGGCCTACGTGCGTGCACCTGGAGGGGGCGTCGTGTGCGTGCAGTGTCCCGTCTGCAACGCGGTGCCCACACACCACCTCGGGCGCAACGACCTGCGCTCACATGTGGGCCGAGTGCACCTTGGTGCATGTTCGGGGCGCCTCGGGTGCACGCTCGATCTTGCCCCGGTGCACCAAGGCGCTCGGTTTGCCCCGGGTGCGCACTTGGTGCAAGGTGGGCACCCAAAATAGGGATCAAGCACCAAAACACAAGTTTCGGGATGCAAAATGGGACCCAAGGACCACAAATGCGTTCCAAGACCCATGATGGGTCCACGAGAACAAAAATGTGTTCCGAGACTTAATAAACAAATATTGGGTTTTAGGAGAAGAAACATGCTCTGATGCCCAAAACGAGAATCGACCCCGAAAAGGCCACAGGCCAAAAGTGGGATGCGAGACAAAAAAAAATGGGACCCGAGGACCAAAATTGGGTTCCCAGGTCGAAGACAGGGCAACCGGACAAGAAACGACCTCTAAGGCTCGAAATGAGTCCCGACGACTAAAACTTGACAAGAAGCACCCATCAGGCACCCAACTCGACACCCATGGGATGCCGACCCACCCGGGCTTCCACCTAGCACACCTTGGCACCCACCCACCCTCGCACCCAACCTCGCACCCAACTTAGCACCTTTGAACCCACATTGGCACTCACCCTGACCCTGGCACCTTGGAACCCACATTGGCACTCACCTTGACCCTGGCACCCACCTTTGCACTCACCTTGGGACCCACCCTGGCTCCCACCTCGGCACCCACCCAGACACCCACCTTGGTTCCTTGGCACCCACCTTGGATCCTTGGCACCCACCCCGACACCCACCTTGGCACGCAACTTGGCTACTTGCCACCCACCTTGGCTCCTTGACGCCCACCCCGACAACCACCCCGTGACCTACCCTGGCTAGGGTTGGTGCACACCCACCCTGGTGCCCACCTTGGCACCCACCCTATGACCCACCTTGGCACGCACCTTAGTACCCACCCCGTTACCCACCCTAGGACCCACCCCGTGACCCACCTTGGCCAGGGTGGGTGCACCCACCCTGGTGCCCACCTTGGCACCCACCCATCCTAGCACCCAGCCTGTGACCGGGCTTGGAACCCAACCTTGCACCCGCACCCGTCTTGGCCAGTGTGGGTGCGCACCCATCCTGGCACCCACGTTGTGACACACCCTTTAACCCACGCACCCTAGCACCCACGTTGGCACCCACCTTGGAACCCAACCTAGCAACTTGGCACCCACCCCGTGACCCACCTTGGCATCCACCATAGCAGTCGCCGACTTGGCACCCACCTCGGCACCCACCTTGACACTTGTGGACCCACCTTGCCACTCACCCTAGCATCGACCCATCCTAGCACCCACCCTGGCACCTTTGCACCCTAGCACTCACCCATCCTAGCACCTAACCTGTGACCCACCTTGACACTCACCCTCGCACCCACCTTGGAACCCAACCTAGCACCCACCCACCCTGACACCAACCCTAGCACCTACCCACCCTTGCACCCACCCTGTGACCCATCTTGGCACCCACCCATCCTACCACTCAACCTATCACCCACCTTCTCACCCACCTTGGCATCCACCTTAGCACCCACCCACACTGGCACCTTGGCACCCACCTCGGGCAAGGTGGGTGCACACCCACCCTGGCACCCAATTTAGAACCCACCGAGCATGTTACCCACCTTGGCACCCACATTGCAGCCCACCCTAGTACCCACCCTATGACCCACATTGGCATCCACACCCTAGCACCCAGGCACCTCGACACCCGCCTTGACACCCACCCTAGCACTGAACCTGTGACCCACCTTGGAACTCACCCTAGAACCCACCCACCCTGTGAACCACCTTGGCATCCACCTTAGCACCCACCCACCTTGGCACCCACTCTAGCACTCACCCATCCTAACACCCAACTTGTTACCCACCTTGGCACCCGCCCTCGCGTCCACCTTGAAACCCACCCTAGCACCCACCCACGCAGGAGCCCACCTTGGCACCCAACCTAACACCCACGCATCCTGGCACCCAACTTGTGACCCACCTTGGAACCCACCCTAGTACCCACCTTTGAACCCACTATATCACCAACCCACCTTGGCACCCACCCTATGACCCTCTTTGGAATCCACCCTAGCACGCACCCACCCTGGCACCCACCATGGAGCGCACCCTAGCACCCACCCACCTCGGCACGCACCTCAACACCCACCTTGGTGTGCGCACTGCGCCAACCTCTCAAAGACCCTATGTGGTGCGCTCCAAAGTGTACACCTTTGGTGCGCTCCAAGGTGCGCACCTTTGGTGCACACCGAGGTGCACACCAAAGTGTGCACCGAGGTGAGCACCAAAGTGCACTCCAGGGTGCACACCAAGGCGTGCACCTTTGGTGCGGTCAATGCAAACGAATTCGGAAGTTGGGGTCGATGTCCTAATCGCTGCTGCAGACTACACGTATGAGAATCGGACAAATAGCTTTATATAGGGGAGGTGTTGCGTTTGATGGGTCGACTCCCCTGGTTGTGTGCACTGCACCAACTTCAAAGACCCTGTCTTGTTTAAGAAGTCAAAAGTTGGGGTGGATGTCCTAATCATTGCTGCAGTCTACGCATGTATGAGAATCAGACAAATAGCTTATATAGGGGAGGTGTTGCATTCGGTGGGTTGACTCCCCTGGTTGTGCGCACTGCGCCAACCTCAAAGACCCCGCATAGCAGAAGAAGTCGGAAGTCGGATTTTGGTGAGCACCAAGGCGTGCACCTTTGGTGCGGTCAACGCAGACGAATTCAGAAGTTGGGGTGGATGTCCTAATCGTTGTTGCAGGCTACACATGTATGAGAATCAGACAAATAGCTTATATAGGGGAGGTGTTGGGTTTGATGGGTCAACTCCCTTGGTTGTGCGCATTACGCCAACCTCAAAGACCTTGTTTTCGTTAAGAAGTCAAAAGTTGGGGTCAATGTCCTAATGGCTCCTGCAGGCTACACATGTATGAGAATCGGACAAATAGCTTATATAGGGGAGGTGTTGGGTTTGATGGGTCGACTCCCCTGGTTGTGCGCATTACGTCAACCTCAAAGACCTTGTTTTCGTTAAGAAGTCAAAAGTTGGGGTCGATGTCCTAATTGCTCCTGTAGACTACACATGTATGAGAATCAGACAAATAGCTTATATAGGGGAGGTGTTGGGTTTGATGGGTTGACTCCCCTAGTTGTTCGCATTACACCAACCTCAAAGACCTTGTTTTCGTTTAGAAGCCGAAAGTTGGGGTCGATGTCCTAATTGCTCCTGCAGGCTACGCATGTATGAGAATCAGACAAATAGCTTATATAGGGGAGGTGTTGGGTTTGATGGGTCGACTCCCCTGGTTGTGCGCATTGCGCCAACCTCAAAGACCCTGCATTGCGGATGAAGTCGAAAGTCAGAGTTTGGTGTGCTACAAGGTGTGGTCGAAGGTGCTCACCTAGGTGTGCACCTTTGGAGCACAGGAAAAGTGCCCTCCAAAAGTGCGCACCTTTGGAGTGCACAAAAGTGCCCTCCAAAAGTGCGCACCTTTGGAGCGCAGAAAAGTGCCCTCCAAAAAGTGCCCTCCAAAAGTGCGCACCTTTGGAGCGCAGAAAAGTGCCCTCCAAAAAGTGCCCTCCAAAAGTGCGCACCTTTGGAGCGCAGAAAAGTGCCCTCCAAAAAGTGCCCTCCAAAAGTGCGCACCTTTGGAGCGCAGAAAAGTGCCCTCCAAAAGTGCGCACCTTTGGAGCGCAGAAAAGTGCCCTCCAAAAAGTGCCCTCCAAAAGTGCGCACCTTTGGAGCGCAGAAAAGTGCCCTCCAAAAAGTGCCCTCCAAAAGTGCGCACCTTTGGAGCGCAGAAAAGTGCCCTCCAAAAAGTGCCCTCCAAAAGTGCGCACCTTTGGAGCGCAGAAAAGTGCCCTCCAAAAAGTGCCCTCCAAAAGTGCGCACCTTTGGAGCGCAGAAAAGTGCCCTCCAAAAAGTGCCCTCCAAAAGTGCGCACCTTTGGAGCGCAGAAAAGTGCCCTCCAAAAGTGCGCACCTTTGGAGCGCACAAAAGTGCCCTCCAAAAGTGCGCACTTTTGGTGCGCACCAAGGCGCTGGTTCGGTCGTTGCAGGCGAGTTCGGAAGTTGGGGTCGATGTCCTGAGCGGAGGTGCAAACTACACAGGTGTCGGAATCGGACAAATAGCTTATATAGGGGAGGTGTATGCTTCGATGGGTCGACTCCCCAGGTTGAGCGCACCGCGCCAACCTCAAAGACCCTACGGTATGGATGAAGTCGGAAGTTGGGTCCGATGACCAATTCGATTAGTAGGTATGCTCATGAGGTCGGAATTTGGGTCCGATGACCTGCCATGTGCAGGAAGGCGAATGTTGACACTGTGCGTTGCAAGGTGCACACCAAGGCGCTGGTGCGGTCTTTTTAGTCGAGTTCGGAAGTTGGGGTCGATGTCCTGATCGGAGGTGCAAGCTACACAGGTGTGGGAATCGGACAAATAGCTTATATAGGGGAGGTGTATGCTTCGTTGGGTCGACTCCCCGGGTTGAGCGCACCGCGCCAACCTCAAAGACCCTACGGTATGGATGAAGTCGGAAGTTGGGTCCGATGACCGATTCGATATGTAGGCATACTCGCGAGGTCGGAATTTGGGTCCGATGACCTGCCACGTGCAGGAAGGCGAATGTTGGCACTGTGCGTTGCAAGGTGCGCACCAAGGCGCTGGTTCGGTCGTTGGAGGCGAGTTCGGAAGTTGGGGTCGATGTCTTGATCGGAGGTGCAAACTACACAGGTGTGGGAATCGGACAAATAGCTTATATAGGGGAGGTGTATGCTTCGTTGGGTCGACTCCCCGGGTTGAGCGCACCGCGCCAACCTCAAAGACCCTACGGTATGGATGAAGTCGGAAGTTGGGTCCGATGACCGATTCGATATGTAGGCATACTCGCGAGGTCGGAATTTGGGTCCGATGACCTGCCATGTGCAGGAAGGCGAATGTTGGGACTGTGCGTCGCAAGGTGCGCACCAAGGCGCTGGTGCCGTCGTTGCAGTCGAGTTCGGAAGTTGGGGTCGATGTCCTGGTCAGAGGTGCAAACTACACAGGTGTGGGAATCGGACAAATAGCTTATATAGGGGAGGTGTATGCTTCGATGGGTCGACTCCCTGGGTTGAGCGCACCGCGCCAACCTCAAAGACCCTACAGTATGGATGAAGTCGGAAGTTGGGTCCGATGACCGATTCGATACGTAGGCATATTGGCGAGGTCTGAATTTGTGTCCGATGACCTGCCATGCGCAGGAAGGCGGAATTTGGGTCCGATGACCGAGTTGATGGCGTGCCATGCGCAGAAAGGCGGAATTTGGGTCCGATGACCGAGTTGATGTTGATGGCCCGCCATGCACAGGAAGGCGGAATTTGGGTCCGATGACCGATTTGAAGGCGTGCCATACGCAAAAAGGCGGAGTTTGGGTCCGATGACCGAGTTGATATTGATGGCCCGCCATGCGCAGGAAGGCGGAATTTGGGTCCGATGACCTGACATACGCATGGAGTCCGACTCGGGGGCCGATGTTCGATTCGATGACTTGCATTGTGGGTAAAGTCGGAAGTTGTGGTCTTTGACCCGATTCGATGACCAGACTTCGGCTGCTTGAGAATCGGACAAATAACTTATATAGGGGAGGTAGTGTTCTCGAGCATCCTCCCCCCGTGCCCGTTTATGTCGATTGATGCTGGTGCTCGACTGGTTGGAGCGCTCGGATGCAAAAATCTTGCACCAGGATTTATCGATTGTGATGGACACGGCAAGTCTCCTGATTGCTATGCAGGAGCTCATCGTGAATCTCTATGCGGCCTTGGTATGGACTCGACCTGCGGAATGGTTCGGCAATGGTAGTCGCTCCAACACGTCCTTGCAATGGCCACAGAGGTGATTCGACTAGAGCTCCAGTCTAGCTTTTGGGTTGCTTGGCGGACTGGTATAGCCGCGATCGAGTTCCGGCCATGAACGTTTTAGATAGCTCTTGGGCTTTCTGGGACGGAAGTCGGAAGTTTGGGCTGTTGTCCGATTTGATGACCATTCTTCGGATGTGTGAGAATCGGACAAATAACTTATATAGGGGACTGTGTTGTCTCACGCAGCCCCCTCCGTGCCCCTCTATCTCGACCGATGTTGGTGCTTGAAAGGGTTGGGATCGCTCGGATTTATAAACGTGCACCACCATTTGTCGAGTGTGAGGGACGCGGCAGGTCTCCTAAATGCTATGCGGGCGCTCTCTGAGAATCTCTATCCGGCCTCGACACAGACTAGTCTTGCTGAATGGTTTGGCACTGGTAGTCGATCCAACACGTCGTTGTTGTGGCCGCCTAGGCGATTCGATTCGAGCCCCCGTCTAGCTTTTGGGTTGCTTGGCGGATTTTGCCCTATCCGCAAGTGAGCTCGGTCCCTAAACGTTCGAGAAACCCGATTGCTATGCGCCGACTCTCTTTCTTGCGAGCCTCCATCTAGCTTTTGGGTCTCTACGGAACGGAAGTCGGAATCTGGGACCGTTGTTTGATTCGACGAGGCAGACTACGGTTGTGCGAGAATCGGACAAATAACTTATATAGGGGAGGTGTTGACTGGAGCATTCTCCCCCGTGCCCCTCTAACTCGACCAATGCTGGCGCTCGAACGGTGGTAGCGCTCGGATTTTCATTGAGCGCCAGCATTGGTCGATTTAGAGGGGCATGCGAGATTCCCGAATGCTATGCGAGGGCTCTAACGGAAATGTCTATTGGTTTCGGTATGGATGCAATTGCGAGTGGTTCGGCAAAGGTAGTCGTTCCGATGCGTCCATGTCGTGGCCAAATCGATAATTCGATTTGAGCCCTCGTATAGCATTTGGGTCTCTCGATGTGATTCCGCATTCCAGTCCCTTTGGGCACTGCTTGAGCCGCATCCCAGGGGGTTCCCTTCCCAATAATCTGCCTCGCAACCCGATTGCTATGCGGTGAGGCTCCTCGGCCGCCTCGGAACTATCTGTGTATCAGACGCATCGCGGGATAAGGGGTTGGCAACGGTAGTCGCCCCAAGCGCGTCCGATGCTTGGACCATTCCGAGGCGGCCCTGAAGCCTCTTCCGTCTAGCCGTTGGGTCCTTCTCGCCGCATCCCTCGCCTCGCACCCCGATTGCTATGCGGTGAGGCTCCTCGGCCGCCTCGGAACTATCTGTGTATCGGACGCGTCGCGGGATAAGGGGTTGTCACTGGTAGTCGCCCCAAGCGCGTCCGATGCTTGGACCATTCCGAGGCGGCCCTGAAGCCTCTTCCGTCTAGCCGTTGGGTCCTTCTCGCCGCATCCCTCGCCTCGCACCCCGATTGCTATGCGGTGAGGCTCCTCGGCCGCCTCGGAACTATCTGTGTATCGGACGCGTCGCGGGATAAGGGGTTGTCATTGGTAGTCGCCCCAAGCGCGTCCGATGCTTGGACCATTCCGAGGCGGCCCTGAAGCCTCTTCCGTCTAGCCGTTGGGTCCTTCTCGCCGCATCCCTCGCCTCGCACCCCGATTGCTATGCGGTGAGGCTCCTCGGCCGCCTCGGAACTATCTGTGTATCGGACGCGTCGCGGGATAAGGGGTTGTCACTGGTAGTCGCCCCAAGCGCGTCCGATGCTTGGACCATTCCGAGGCGGCCCTGAAGCCTCTTCCGTCTAGCCGTTGGGTCCTTCTCGCCGCATCCCTCGCCTCGCACCCCGATTGCTATGCGGTGAGGCTCCTCGGCCGCCTCGGAACTATCTGTGTATCGGACGCGTCGCGGGATAAGGGGTTGTCACTGGTAGTCGCCCCAAGCGCGTTCGATGCTTGGACCATTCCGAGGCGGCCCTGAAGCCTCTTCCGTCTAGCCGTTGGGTCCTTCTCGCCGCATCCCTCGCCTCGCACCCCGATTGCTATGCGGTGAGGCTCCTCGGCCGCCTTGGAACTATCTGTGTATCGGACGCGTCGCGGGATAAGGGGTTGTCACTGGTAGTCGCCCCAAGCGCGTCTGATGCTTAGACCATTCCGAGGCGGACCCGAAGCCTCTTCCGTCTAGCCGTTGGGTCCTTCTCGCCGCATCCTTCGCCTCGCACCCCGATTGCTATGCGGTGAGGCTCCTCGGCCGCCTCGGAACTATCTGTGTATCGGACGCGTCGCGGGATAAGGGGTTGTCACTGGTAGTCGCCCCAAGCGCGTCCGATGCTTGGACCATTCCGAGGCGGACCCGAAGCCTCTTCCGTCTAGCCGTTGGGTCCTTCTCGCCGCATCCCTCGCCTCGCACCCCGATTGCTATGCGGTGAGGCTCCTCGGCCGCCTTGGAACTATCTGTGTATCGGACGCGTCGCGGGATAAGGGGTTGTCACTGGTAGTCGCCCCAAGCGCGTCCGATGCTTGGACCATTCCGAGGCGGACCCGAAGCCTCTTCCGTCTAGCCGTTGGGTCCTTCTCGCCGCATCCCTCGCCTCGCACCCCGATTGCTATGCGGTGAGGCTCCTCGGCCGCCTTGGAACTATCTGTGTATCGGACGCGTCGCGGGATAAGGGGTTGTCACTGGTAGTCGCCCCAAGCGCGTCCGATGCTTGGACCATTCCGAGGCGGACCCGAAGCCTCTTCCGTCTAGCCGTTGGGTCCTTCTCGCCGCATCCCTCGCCTCGCACCCCGATTGCTATGCGGTGAGGCTCCTCGGCCGCCTTGGAACTATCTGTGTATCGGACGCGTCGCGGGATAAGGGGTTGTCACTGGTAGTCGCCCCAAGCGCGTCCGATGCTTGGACCATTCCGAGGCGGCCCCGAAGCCTCTTCCGTGTAGCCGTTGGGTCCTTCTCGCCGCATCCCTCGCCTCGCACCCCGATTGCTATGCGGTGAGGCTCCTCGGCCGCCTTGGAACTATCTGTGTATCGGACGCGTCGCGGGATAAGGGGTTGTCACTGGTAGTCGCCCCAAGCGCGTCCGATGCTTGGACCATTCCGAGGCGGCCCCGAAGCCTCTTCCGTGTAGCCGTTGGGTCCTTCTCGCCGCATCCCTCGCCTCGCACCCCGATTGCTATGCGGTGAGGCTCCTCGGCCGCCTTGGAACTATCTGTGTATCGGACGCGTCGCGGGATAAGGGGTTGTCACTGGTAGTCGCCCCAAGCGCGTCCGATGCTTGGACCATTCCGAGGCGGACCTGAAGCCTCTTCCCTCTAGCCGTTGGGGCTTTCTCGCCGCATCCCTCGCCTCGCACCCTGATTGCTATGCTGTGAGGCTCCTCGGCCGCCTTGGAACTATCTGTGTATCGGACGCATCGCGGGATAAGGGGTTGGCAGTGGTAGTCGCCCCAAGCGCATCCGATGCTTGGACCATTCCGAGGCGGCCCTGCAGCCTCTTCCGTCTAGCCGTTGGGGCCATCTCGCCGCATCCCCCACCTCGCACCACGATTGCTATGCGGTGAGGCTCCTTGGCCGCCTCGGAACTATCTGTGTATCGGACGCATCGCGGGATAAGGGGTTGTCACTGGTAGTCGCCCCAAGCGCGTCCGATGCTTGGACTATTCCGAGGCGGCCCTGCAGCCTCTTCCGTCTAGCCGTTGGGGCCATCTCGCTGCATCCCCCACCTCCTCGGCCGCCTCGGAACTATCTGTGTATCGGACGCATCGCGGGATAAGGGGTTGGCAGTGGTAGTCGCCCCAAGCGCGTCCGATGCTTGGACTATTCCGAGGCAGCCCTGCAGCCTCTTCCGTCTAGCCTTTGGGGCCATCTCGCCGCATCCCTCGCCTCGCACCCCGATTGCTATGCGGTGAGGCTCCTCGGCCGCCTGGGAACTATCTTCGTATCGGACGCATCGCGGGATAAGGGGTTGTCACTGGTAGTCGCCCCAAGCGCGTCCGATGCTTGGACTATTCCGAGGCGGCCCTGTGGCCTCTTCCGTCTAGCCGTTGGGGCCATCTCGCCGCATCCCCCACCTCGCACCCCGATTGCTATGCGGTGAGGCTCTTCGGCCGCCTTGGAACTATCTTCGTATCGGACGCATTGCGGGATAAGGGGTTGTCACTGGTAGTGGCCCCAAGCGCGTCCGATGCTTGGACTATTCCGAGGCGGCCCTGCAGCCTCTTCCGTCTAGCCGTTGGGGCCATCTCGCCGCATCCCCCACCTCGCACCCCGATTGCTATGCGGTGAGGCTCCTCGGCCGCCTTGGAACTATCTTCGTATCGGACGCATCGCGGGATAAGGGGTTGTCACTGGTAGTCGCCCCAAGCGCGTCCGATGCTTGGACTATTCCGACGCGGCCCTGTGGCCTCTTCCGTCTAGCCGTTGGGGCCATCTCGCCGCATCCCCCACCTCGCACCCCGATTGCTATGCGGTGAGGCTCCTCGGCCGCCTTGGAACCATCTTCGTATCGGACGCATCGCGGGATAGGGGGCTGTCACTGGTAGTCGCCCCAAGCGTGTCCGATGCTTGGACCATTCCTAGGCGGCCCTGAAGCCTCTTCCGTCTAGCCGTTGGGGCCTTCCCGCCCCATCCCTCGCCTCGCACCCCCGATTGCTATGCGGTGAGGCTCCTCGGCCGCCTTGGAACCATCTGTGTATCGGACGCATCGCGGGATAAGGGGTTGGCACTGGCAGTCGCCCCAAGCGCGTCCGATGCTTGGACCATTCCGAGGTGGCCCTGAAGCCTCTTCCGTCTAGCCGTTGGGGCCTTCCCGCCCCATCCCTCGCCTCGCACCCCGATTGATATGCGGTGAGGCTCCTCGGCCGCCTTGGAACTATCTGTGTATCGGACGCATCGCGGGATAAGGGGTTGGCACTGGTAGTCGTCCCAATCGCATCCGATGCTTGGACCATTCCGAGGCGGCCCTGCAGCCTCTTCCGTTTAGCCGTCGGGGCCTTCCCGCCGCATCCCTCGCCTCGCATCCCGATTCCTATGCGGTGAGTCTTCTCGGCCGCCGCGGAACTATACCTGTTATTGCTACTGCATCCTTCGGCTGGTAACCTCCTCTGCCGCCTTGGAACGTTCTCTTTGTCGGACGCGTCGCGGGATAAGGGGTTGGCACTGGTAGTCGCCCCAAGCGCGCCCGATGCATAGACCGCTCCGAGTCGACCTTGCTTTCAGCCTCTCACATGCATAGACCTCTCTGAGTCGACCCTGCAGCCTCTCACGTTTAGCCTTTGGAATCTCGCCTCACAACATGATTGCTATCCTTGATGCATCCCTTGCCTCGAGCCCTGATTGCTTTCTTGGCTGCATCCCTCCTCTCCTCACAGCCCGGTTGTCATCACTGCTTCATCCGTCGCTTCATGCATTCTGGCTGCTGGGCCCTTCCCACCGCACACCTCGATTGCTATCTCTTCTGCATCACACACCCCGATTGCTATCTCTGCTACATCCCTCGGCTCTCACTTCTGCATCCTTCGCCTCACACCTCGATTGCTATCAATGCTGCATCCGTAACCTCACACCCCGATTGCTATGCGGGGAGGCTCCTTGGCCGCCTTGGAAATTTCTGTGTGTCGGACGCACCGCGGGATAAGGGGTTGGCACTGGTAGTCGCCCCAAGTGCGCCCGATTCTTAGACCGCTTCGAGGTGACCTCGTAGCCTCTTTCGTCCAGGCTTCCTGCC
>NW_026728889.1:535000-550000 GCF_030272615.1 Cryptomeria japonica | reverse complement strand
CCCCGGGTGCGCACCTCGCGTGCACCTTGGTGCGCACACCTTGGCTGGGTTGCGCGCCCTGGTGGGCACCATGGTGCGCACCAAGGAGCGCTCCGAAGTGTGCTCCAAGGTGCGGCGTGCACGAAGTCGGAGCCCGGTTTGCCCCGGGTGCGCACCTCGCGTGCACCTTCGCCGCGGTGGGCACCATGGCGTGCACGAAGTCGGAGCCCGGTTTGCCCCGGGTGCGCACCTCGCGTGCACCTTCGCCGGGGTGGGCACCTTGGTGTGCAGACCTTGGCTGGGTTGCGCGCCCTGGTGGGCACCATGGTGCGCACCAAGGAGCGCTCCGAAGTGTGCTCCAAGATGCGGCCTGCACGAAGTCGGAGCCCGGTTTGCCCCGGGTGTGCACCTCGGGTGGGCACCTTGGTGCGCATGCCTTGCCTGGGCTGCGCACCAGGGCGGGCTCAAGATGGCACCCGCGTTCCTTTTTTTTCACTATCTTTCAAAACGGAAATTTTAAAATCTCATTTTTTTTTGCCTTTTTCTGGAAATTAGTGAAGGCAGCGCATCAAAGGTGCGCACCTCGCTGCCCACCACGGTGCGCAACGCCGGTGGGCACCCGGGAGTGCTTCGAAGTGTGCTCCAAGGTGCTGCGTGCACGTTGTCGGAGCCCGGTTTGCCCCGGGTGCGCACCTCGCGTGCACCTTCGTCGAGGTGGGCACCTTGGCTGGGTTTGCCCCGGCTGCGCTCCGAAGCGGGGTTATTGGAGCGCCGCCTCTTTTTTTGTCGGAGCGTTTGGTGGGGTTTCTCGCATTGGCTCTTCCGAGGCCCGGTTGCCACCCTGGCGCGCACGAAGTCGGAAGTAGGGTTAATTGCCCGGGTGCGCACCTTTGCCAGGGTGGGCACCTTACCTGGGCTGCGCACCAGGGCGGGCTCAAGATGGCACGCGCGTTCCGTTTTTTTCACTATCTTTCAAAACGGAAATTTTAAAATCTCCTTTTTTTTTTGCCTTTTCTGGAAATTAGTGAAGGCAGCGCATCAAAGGTGCGCACCTCGCTGCCCACCTTGGTGTGCTCTGAGGTGCGCACCCGGGAGCGCTACGAAGTGTGCTCCAAGGTGCGGCGTGCACGTTGTCGGAGCCCGGTTTGCCCCGGGTGCGCACCTCGCCTGCACCTTGGCCGGGGTGGGCACCTTGGCTGGGTTTGCCCAGGGTGCGCTCCGAAGCGGGGTTACTGGAGCGCCCCCTCTTTTTTTGTCAGAGCGTTTGGTGGGGTTTCTCGCATTGGCTCTTCCCAGGCCCGGTTGTTGGGTGCGCTCCCACCCTGGCGCGCGCGAAGTTGGAAGTTGGGTTAATTGCCCGGGCGCGCACCTTCGCCAGGGTGGGCACCTTGGTGCGCACACCTTGGCTGGGCTGCGCACCAGGGCGGGCTCAAGATGGCACCAGCATTCCCTTTTTCTCACTATCTTTCAAAACGGAAATTTTAAAATCTCGTTTTTTTTTTGCCTTTTATGGAAATTAGTGAAGGCATCGCATCAAAGGTGCGCACCTCGCTGCCCACCTTGGTGTGCTCCGAGGTGCCCACCACGGTGCGCAACGCCGGTGCGAACCCGGGAGCGCCCCGATGTGTGCTCCAAGGTGCGGCGTGCACGAAGTCGGACCCCGGTTTGCCCCGGGTGCGCACCTCGCGTGCACCTTGGTGCGCACACCTTGGCTGGGTTGCGCGGCCTGGTGGGCACCATGGTGCGCACCAAGGAGCGCTCCGAAGTGTGCTCCAAGGTGCGGCGTGCACGAAGTCGGAGCCCGGTTTGCCCCGGGTACGCACCTCGCGTGCACCTTCGCCGGGGTGGGCACCTCGGCTGGGTTGCGCGCCCTGGTGCGCACCAAGGAGCGCTCCGAAGTGTGCTCCAAGGTGCGGCGTGCACGAAGTCGGAGCCCGGTTTGCCCCGGGTGCGCACCTTCGCCGCGGTGCGCACCATGGCGTGCACGAAGTCGGAGCCCGGTTTGCCCCGGGTGCGCACCTCGCGTGCACCTTCGGCGGGGTTGCGCGCCCTGGTGGGCACCATGGTGCGCACCAAGGAGCGCTCCGAAGTGTGCTCCAAGGTGCGGCGTGCACGAAGTCGGAGCCCGGTTTGCCCCGGGTGCGCACCTCGCGTGCACCTTCGGCGGGGTTGCGCGCCCTGGTGGGCACCATGGTGCGCACCAAGGAGCGCTCCGAAGTGTGCTCCAAGGTGCGGCGTGCACGAAGTCGGAGCCCGGTTTGCCCCGGGTGCGCACCTCGCGTGCACCTTCGCCGCGGTGGGCACCATGGCGTGCACGAAGTCGGAGCCCGGTTTGCCCCGGGTGCGCACCTCGCGTGCACCTTCGCCGGGGTGGGCACCTCGGCTGGGTTGCGCGCCCTGGTGCGCACCAAGGAGCGCTCCGAAGTGTGCTCCAAGGTGCGGCGTGCACGAAGTCGGAGCCCGGTTTGCCCCGGGTGCGCACCTCGCGTGCACCTTCGCCAGGGTGGGCACCTCGGTGCGCACACCTTCTCAATGTTTTCTTGCCTTTTCTGGAAATTGGTGAAGGCAGCGCATCAAAGGTGCGCACCTCGGTGTGCTCCGAGGTGCGAACCCGAGAGCGCTCCGAGGTGCCCACGAAGTCGAAAGTCGGGTTAATTGCATTGTTTTCCCCGGGTGCGCTCCGAGGTGCGCAACATCGGCGCGCACCAAGGAGGGCTCCGAAGTGTGCTCCAAGGTGCGCACGATGGCGTGCACCTCTGGTGCGCACGATTCGGAGCTCGGTTTGACCGGGGTGCGCACACCTTGGCTGGGTTGCGCACCTTTTGTGTGCTCCAAGGTGCGCACGAAGTCGGAGCTCGGTTTGCCCCGGGTGCGCACCTTCGCCAGGGTGCGCACCTTGATGCGCACGCCTTGGCTGGGCTGCGCACCTTGGTGGGCGCCATGGTGCGCACCTTTCGTGCGCTCCAAGGTGCGCACGAAGTCGGAGCTCGGTTTGCCCCGGGTGCGCACCTTGGTGGGCGCCATGGTGCACTCCGAGGTGCCCAAGATTGGTGCGCACCAAGGAGCGCTCCGAAGTGCGCTCCAAGGTGCGCGCGAAGTCGAAAGTTGGGTTAATTGTCCGGTTTGCCTCGGGTGCGCACCTTGCGTGCACCTTCGCCAGGGTGGGCGCCTTGGTGCGCACACCTTGGCTGGGCTGCGCACACCTTGGCACCCGCGTTTCCTTCATTTTAAATTTTTTTTTTTTACAATCTCTCAAGTGGGAAATTCTATAATCTCAACTTTTTTTGCCTTTTCAGGAAACTTTTGAATGGAGCGCATCATTGGTGCGCTCCGAAGTGTGCTCCAAAGCTCTCTCCAGCTGCGTGCACCTGCCCCGGCCGCGCACCCGGCCCCGCCCAGCTTCGCTCACCTGTCCCGGGCGTCTGGTGCGGAACCTTAGAGTAAGAAACATCACCGTGCACCTTGGCCAACGTGCGCGACTCGACCGAGCGCGCACTGGCCGAGGTGCACACCGATTTCACCTGGGTGCGCGCGCAGCACCTCGGGCGCACCGGGGTGCGCGCACAACGCCCGGGTTGCACCGTGGCCTGTGTGCTCGGGGCGCCTCGGGTGCGCGCTCGGTGTCGCCCCCGCGCGCGCGGTAGTGCGGGCAGCGCACCCCGGCCCGGCCCGGCCCCGACGAGAACGCAAACGGGCAAAAGGTTTATTCAAATAGCATTGCGACGCCCGGCGAAAAACTAAAAAAGGGTGCAACACCGGGACTTCCCGGGAGGTCACCCATCCCAGTACTACTCCGGCCCAAGCGCGCTTAACTGCGGAGTTCTGATGGGATCCGGTGCACTAACGCTGGTATGATCGCACCCGTTATGAGCTTGTCGCAGTGTGTACTTAGCAAACCGCGACCCACGTGCGAATCCACCCCGGCCACCCACCCCCGTCGAGGTGCACACCCTCCCTCGCGAAGTGCGCCCCGTTCGCCAAGTGTGAGCCCTGCCCGGGTGCGCGCACCTTGCTAGGGCGTCGGGTGTGCACCCGGCCCGGCCTACGTGCGTGCACCTGGAGGGGGCGTCGTGTGCGTGCAGTGTCCCGTCTGCAACGCGGTGCCCACACACCACCTCGGGCGCAACGACCTGCGCTCACATGTGGGCCGAGTGCACCTTGGTGCATGTTCGGGGCGCCTCGGGTGCACGCTCGATCTTGCCCCGGTGCACCAAGGCGCTCGGTTTGCCCCGGGTGCGCACTTGGTGCAAGGTGGGCACCCAAAATAGGGATCAAGCACCAAAACACAAGTTTCGGGATGCAAAATGGGACCCAAGGACCACAAATGCGTTCCAAGACCCATGATGGGTCCACGAGAACAAAAATGTGTTCCGAGACTTAATAAACAAATATTGGGTTTTAGGAGAAGAAACATGCTCTGATGCCCAAAACGAGAATCGACCCCGAAAAGGCCACAGGCCAAAAGTGGGATGCGAGACAAAAAAAAATGGGACCCGAGGACCAAAATTGGGTTCCCAGGTCGAAGACAGGGCAACCGGACAAGAAACGACCTCTAAGGCTCGAAATGAGTCCCGACGACTAAAACTTGACAAGAAGCACCCATCAGGCACCCAACTCGACACCCATGGGATGCCGACCCACCCGGGCTTCCACCTAGCACACCTTGGCACCCACCCACCCTCGCACCCAACCTCGCACCCAACTTAGCACCTTTGAACCCACATTGGCACTCACCCTGACCCTGGCACCTTGGAACCCACATTGGCACTCACCTTGACCCTGGCACCCACCTTTGCACTCACCTTGGGACCCACCCTGGCTCCCACCTCGGCACCCACCCAGACACCCACCTTGGTTCCTTGGCACCCACCTTGGATCCTTGGCACCCACCCCGACACCCACCTTGGCACGCAACTTGGCTACTTGCCACCCACCTTGGCTCCTTGACGCCCACCCCGACAACCACCCCGTGACCTACCCTGGCTAGGGTTGGTGCACACCCACCCTGGTGCCCACCTTGGCACCCACCCTATGACCCACCTTGGCACGCACCTTAGTACCCACCCCGTTACCCACCCTAGGACCCACCCCGTGACCCACCTTGGCCAGGGTGGGTGCACCCACCCTGGTGCCCACCTTGGCACCCACCCATCCTAGCACCCAGCCTGTGACCGGGCTTGGAACCCAACCTTGCACCCGCACCCGTCTTGGCCAGTGTGGGTGCGCACCCATCCTGGCACCCACGTTGTGACACACCCTTTAACCCACGCACCCTAGCACCCACGTTGGCACCCACCTTGGAACCCAACCTAGCAACTTGGCACCCACCCCGTGACCCACCTTGGCATCCACCATAGCAGTCGCCGACTTGGCACCCACCTCGGCACCCACCTTGACACTTGTGGACCCACCTTGCCACTCACCCTAGCATCGACCCATCCTAGCACCCACCCTGGCACCTTTGCACCCTAGCACTCACCCATCCTAGCACCTAACCTGTGACCCACCTTGACACTCACCCTCGCACCCACCTTGGAACCCAACCTAGCACCCACCCACCCTGACACCAACCCTAGCACCTACCCACCCTTGCACCCACCCTGTGACCCATCTTGGCACCCACCCATCCTACCACTCAACCTATCACCCACCTTCTCACCCACCTTGGCATCCACCTTAGCACCCACCCACACTGGCACCTTGGCACCCACCTCGGGCAAGGTGGGTGCACACCCACCCTGGCACCCAATTTAGAACCCACCGAGCATGTTACCCACCTTGGCACCCACATTGCAGCCCACCCTAGTACCCACCCTATGACCCACATTGGCATCCACACCCTAGCACCCAGGCACCTCGACACCCGCCTTGACACCCACCCTAGCACTGAACCTGTGACCCACCTTGGAACTCACCCTAGAACCCACCCACCCTGTGAACCACCTTGGCATCCACCTTAGCACCCACCCACCTTGGCACCCACTCTAGCACTCACCCATCCTAACACCCAACTTGTTACCCACCTTGGCACCCGCCCTCGCGTCCACCTTGAAACCCACCCTAGCACCCACCCACGCAGGAGCCCACCTTGGCACCCAACCTAACACCCACGCATCCTGGCACCCAACTTGTGACCCACCTTGGAACCCACCCTAGTACCCACCTTTGAACCCACTATATCACCAACCCACCTTGGCACCCACCCTATGACCCTCTTTGGAATCCACCCTAGCACGCACCCACCCTGGCACCCACCATGGAGCGCACCCTAGCACCCACCCACCTCGGCACGCACCTCAACACCCACCTTGGTGTGCGCACTGCGCCAACCTCTCAAAGACCCTATGTGGTGCGCTCCAAAGTGTACACCTTTGGTGCGCTCCAAGGTGCGCACCTTTGGTGCACACCGAGGTGCACACCAAAGTGTGCACCGAGGTGAGCACCAAAGTGCACTCCAGGGTGCACACCAAGGCGTGCACCTTTGGTGCGGTCAATGCAAACGAATTCGGAAGTTGGGGTCGATGTCCTAATCGCTGCTGCAGACTACACGTATGAGAATCGGACAAATAGCTTTATATAGGGGAGGTGTTGCGTTTGATGGGTCGACTCCCCTGGTTGTGTGCACTGCACCAACTTCAAAGACCCTGTCTTGTTTAAGAAGTCAAAAGTTGGGGTGGATGTCCTAATCATTGCTGCAGTCTACGCATGTATGAGAATCAGACAAATAGCTTATATAGGGGAGGTGTTGCATTCGGTGGGTTGACTCCCCTGGTTGTGCGCACTGCGCCAACCTCAAAGACCCCGCATAGCAGAAGAAGTCGGAAGTCGGATTTTGGTGAGCACCAAGGCGTGCACCTTTGGTGCGGTCAACGCAGACGAATTCAGAAGTTGGGGTGGATGTCCTAATCGTTGTTGCAGGCTACACATGTATGAGAATCAGACAAATAGCTTATATAGGGGAGGTGTTGGGTTTGATGGGTCAACTCCCTTGGTTGTGCGCATTACGCCAACCTCAAAGACCTTGTTTTCGTTAAGAAGTCAAAAGTTGGGGTCAATGTCCTAATGGCTCCTGCAGGCTACACATGTATGAGAATCGGACAAATAGCTTATATAGGGGAGGTGTTGGGTTTGATGGGTCGACTCCCCTGGTTGTGCGCATTACGTCAACCTCAAAGACCTTGTTTTCGTTAAGAAGTCAAAAGTTGGGGTCGATGTCCTAATTGCTCCTGTAGACTACACATGTATGAGAATCAGACAAATAGCTTATATAGGGGAGGTGTTGGGTTTGATGGGTTGACTCCCCTAGTTGTTCGCATTACACCAACCTCAAAGACCTTGTTTTCGTTTAGAAGCCGAAAGTTGGGGTCGATGTCCTAATTGCTCCTGCAGGCTACGCATGTATGAGAATCAGACAAATAGCTTATATAGGGGAGGTGTTGGGTTTGATGGGTCGACTCCCCTGGTTGTGCGCATTGCGCCAACCTCAAAGACCCTGCATTGCGGATGAAGTCGAAAGTCAGAGTTTGGTGTGCTACAAGGTGTGGTCGAAGGTGCTCACCTAGGTGTGCACCTTTGGAGCACAGGAAAAGTGCCCTCCAAAAGTGCGCACCTTTGGAGTGCACAAAAGTGCCCTCCAAAAGTGCGCACCTTTGGAGCGCAGAAAAGTGCCCTCCAAAAAGTGCCCTCCAAAAGTGCGCACCTTTGGAGCGCAGAAAAGTGCCCTCCAAAAGTGCGCACCTTTGGAGCGCAGAAAAGTGCCCTCCAAAAAGTGCCCTCCAAAAGTGCGCACCTTTGGAGCGCAGAAAAGTGCCCTCCAAAAGTGCGCACCTTTGGAGCGCAGAAAAGTGCCCTCCAAAAAGTGCCCTCCAAAAGTGCGCACCTTTGGAGCGCAGAAAAGTGCCCTCCAAAAAGTGCCCTCCAAAAGTGCGCACCTTTGGAGCGCAGAAAAGTGCCCTCCAAAAAGTGCCCTCCAAAAGTGCGCACCTTTGGAGCGCAGAAAAGTGCCCTCCAAAAAGTGCCCTCCAAAAGTGCGCACCTTTGGAGCGCAGAAAAGTGCCCTCCAAAAAGTGCCCTCCAAAAGTGCGCACCTTTGGAGCGCAGAAAAGTGCCCTCCAAAAGTGCGCACCTTTGGAGCGCACAAAAGTGCCCTCCAAAAGTGCGCACTTTTGGTGCGCACCAAGGCGCTGGTTCGGTCGTTGCAGGCGAGTTCGGAAGTTGGGGTCGATGTCCTGAGCGGAGGTGCAAACTACACAGGTGTCGGAATCGGACAAATAGCTTATATAGGGGAGGTGTATGCTTCGATGGGTCGACTCCCCAGGTTGAGCGCACCGCGCCAACCTCAAAGACCCTACGGTATGGATGAAGTCGGAAGTTGGGTCCGATGACCAATTCGATTAGTAGGTATGCTCATGAGGTCGGAATTTGGGTCCGATGACCTGCCATGTGCAGGAAGGCGAATGTTGACACTGTGCGTTGCAAGGTGCACACCAAGGCGCTGGTGCGGTCTTTTTAGTCGAGTTCGGAAGTTGGGGTCGATGTCCTGATCGGAGGTGCAAGCTACACAGGTGTGGGAATCGGACAAATAGCTTATATAGGGGAGGTGTATGCTTCGTTGGGTCGACTCCCCGGGTTGAGCGCACCGCGCCAACCTCAAAGACCCTACGGTATGGATGAAGTCGGAAGTTGGGTCCGATGACCGATTCGATATGTAGGCATACTCGCGAGGTCGGAATTTGGGTCCGATGACCTGCCACGTGCAGGAAGGCGAATGTTGGCACTGTGCGTTGCAAGGTGCGCACCAAGGCGCTGGTTCGGTCGTTGGAGGCGAGTTCGGAAGTTGGGGTCGATGTCTTGATCGGAGGTGCAAACTACACAGGTGTGGGAATCGGACAAATAGCTTATATAGGGGAGGTGTATGCTTCGTTGGGTCGACTCCCCGGGTTGAGCGCACCGCGCCAACCTCAAAGACCCTACGGTATGGATGAAGTCGGAAGTTGGGTCCGATGACCGATTCGATATGTAGGCATACTCGCGAGGTCGGAATTTGGGTCCGATGACCTGCCATGTGCAGGAAGGCGAATGTTGGGACTGTGCGTCGCAAGGTGCGCACCAAGGCGCTGGTGCCGTCGTTGCAGTCGAGTTCGGAAGTTGGGGTCGATGTCCTGGTCAGAGGTGCAAACTACACAGGTGTGGGAATCGGACAAATAGCTTATATAGGGGAGGTGTATGCTTCGATGGGTCGACTCCCTGGGTTGAGCGCACCGCGCCAACCTCAAAGACCCTACAGTATGGATGAAGTCGGAAGTTGGGTCCGATGACCGATTCGATACGTAGGCATATTGGCGAGGTCTGAATTTGTGTCCGATGACCTGCCATGCGCAGGAAGGCGGAATTTGGGTCCGATGACCGAGTTGATGGCGTGCCATGCGCAGAAAGGCGGAATTTGGGTCCGATGACCGAGTTGATGTTGATGGCCCGCCATGCACAGGAAGGCGGAATTTGGGTCCGATGACCGATTTGAAGGCGTGCCATACGCAAAAAGGCGGAGTTTGGGTCCGATGACCGAGTTGATATTGATGGCCCGCCATGCGCAGGAAGGCGGAATTTGGGTCCGATGACCTGACATACGCATGGAGTCCGACTCGGGGGCCGATGTTCGATTCGATGACTTGCATTGTGGGTAAAGTCGGAAGTTGTGGTCTTTGACCCGATTCGATGACCAGACTTCGGCTGCTTGAGAATCGGACAAATAACTTATATAGGGGAGGTAGTGTTCTCGAGCATCCTCCCCCCGTGCCCGTTTATGTCGATTGATGCTGGTGCTCGACTGGTTGGAGCGCTCGGATGCAAAAATCTTGCACCAGGATTTATCGATTGTGATGGACACGGCAAGTCTCCTGATTGCTATGCAGGAGCTCATCGTGAATCTCTATGCGGCCTTGGTATGGACTCGACCTGCGGAATGGTTCGGCAATGGTAGTCGCTCCAACACGTCCTTGCAATGGCCACAGAGGTGATTCGACTAGAGCTCCAGTCTAGCTTTTGGGTTGCTTGGCGGACTGGTATAGCCGCGATCGAGTTCCGGCCATGAACGTTTTAGATAGCTCTTGGGCTTTCTGGGACGGAAGTCGGAAGTTTGGGCTGTTGTCCGATTTGATGACCATTCTTCGGATGTGTGAGAATCGGACAAATAACTTATATAGGGGACTGTGTTGTCTCACGCAGCCCCCTCCGTGCCCCTCTATCTCGACCGATGTTGGTGCTTGAAAGGGTTGGGATCGCTCGGATTTATAAACGTGCACCACCATTTGTCGAGTGTGAGGGACGCGGCAGGTCTCCTAAATGCTATGCGGGCGCTCTCTGAGAATCTCTATCCGGCCTCGACACAGACTAGTCTTGCTGAATGGTTTGGCACTGGTAGTCGATCCAACACGTCGTTGTTGTGGCCGCCTAGGCGATTCGATTCGAGCCCCCGTCTAGCTTTTGGGTTGCTTGGCGGATTTTGCCCTATCCGCAAGTGAGCTCGGTCCCTAAACGTTCGAGAAACCCGATTGCTATGCGCCGACTCTCTTTCTTGCGAGCCTCCATCTAGCTTTTGGGTCTCTACGGAACGGAAGTCGGAATCTGGGACCGTTGTTTGATTCGACGAGGCAGACTACGGTTGTGCGAGAATCGGACAAATAACTTATATAGGGGAGGTGTTGACTGGAGCATTCTCCCCCGTGCCCCTCTAACTCGACCAATGCTGGCGCTCGAACGGTGGTAGCGCTCGGATTTTCATTGAGCGCCAGCATTGGTCGATTTAGAGGGGCATGCGAGATTCCCGAATGCTATGCGAGGGCTCTAACGGAAATGTCTATTGGTTTCGGTATGGATGCAATTGCGAGTGGTTCGGCAAAGGTAGTCGTTCCGATGCGTCCATGTCGTGGCCAAATCGATAATTCGATTTGAGCCCTCGTATAGCATTTGGGTCTCTCGATGTGATTCCGCATTCCAGTCCCTTTGGGCACTGCTTGAGCCGCATCCCAGGGGGTTCCCTTCCCAATAATCTGCCTCGCAACCCGATTGCTATGCGGTGAGGCTCCTCGGCCGCCTCGGAACTATCTGTGTATCAGACGCATCGCGGGATAAGGGGTTGGCAACGGTAGTCGCCCCAAGCGCGTCCGATGCTTGGACCATTCCGAGGCGGCCCTGAAGCCTCTTCCGTCTAGCCGTTGGGTCCTTCTCGCCGCATCCCTCGCCTCGCACCCCGATTGCTATGCGGTGAGGCTCCTCGGCCGCCTCGGAACTATCTGTGTATCGGACGCGTCGCGGGATAAGGGGTTGTCACTGGTAGTCGCCCCAAGCGCGTCCGATGCTTGGACCATTCCGAGGCGGCCCTGAAGCCTCTTCCGTCTAGCCGTTGGGTCCTTCTCGCCGCATCCCTCGCCTCGCACCCCGATTGCTATGCGGTGAGGCTCCTCGGCCGCCTCGGAACTATCTGTGTATCGGACGCGTCGCGGGATAAGGGGTTGTCATTGGTAGTCGCCCCAAGCGCGTCCGATGCTTGGACCATTCCGAGGCGGCCCTGAAGCCTCTTCCGTCTAGCCGTTGGGTCCTTCTCGCCGCATCCCTCGCCTCGCACCCCGATTGCTATGCGGTGAGGCTCCTCGGCCGCCTCGGAACTATCTGTGTATCGGACGCGTCGCGGGATAAGGGGTTGTCACTGGTAGTCGCCCCAAGCGCGTCCGATGCTTGGACCATTCCGAGGCGGCCCTGAAGCCTCTTCCGTCTAGCCGTTGGGTCCTTCTCGCCGCATCCCTCGCCTCGCACCCCGATTGCTATGCGGTGAGGCTCCTCGGCCGCCTCGGAACTATCTGTGTATCGGACGCGTCGCGGGATAAGGGGTTGTCACTGGTAGTCGCCCCAAGCGCGTTCGATGCTTGGACCATTCCGAGGCGGCCCTGAAGCCTCTTCCGTCTAGCCGTTGGGTCCTTCTCGCCGCATCCCTCGCCTCGCACCCCGATTGCTATGCGGTGAGGCTCCTCGGCCGCCTTGGAACTATCTGTGTATCGGACGCGTCGCGGGATAAGGGGTTGTCACTGGTAGTCGCCCCAAGCGCGTCCGATGCTTAGACCATTCCGAGGCGGACCCGAAGCCTCTTCCGTCTAGCCGTTGGGTCCTTCTCGCCGCATCCTTCGCCTCGCACCCCGATTGCTATGCGGTGAGGCTCCTCGGCCGCCTCGGAACTATCTGTGTATCGGACGCGTCGCGGGATAAGGGGTTGTCACTGGTAGTCGCCCCAAGCGCGTCCGATGCTTGGACCATTCCGAGGCGGACCCGAAGCCTCTTCCGTCTAGCCGTTGGGTCCTTCTCGCCGCATCCCTCGCCTCGCACCCCGATTGCTATGCGGTGAGGCTCCTCGGCCGCCTTGGAACTATCTGTGTATCGGACGCGTCGCGGGATAAGGGGTTGTCACTGGTAGTCGCCCCAAGCGCGTCCGATGCTTGGACCATTCCGAGGCGGACCCGAAGCCTCTTCCGTCTAGCCGTTGGGTCCTTCTCGCCGCATCCCTCGCCTCGCACCCCGATTGCTATGCGGTGAGGCTCCTCGGCCGCCTTGGAACTATCTGTGTATCGGACGCGTCGCGGGATAAGGGGTTGTCACTGGTAGTCGCCCCAAGCGCGTCCGATGCTTGGACCATTCCGAGGCGGACCCGAAGCCTCTTCCGTCTAGCCGTTGGGTCCTTCTCGCCGCATCCCTCGCCTCGCACCCCGATTGCTATGCGGTGAGGCTCCTCGGCCGCCTTGGAACTATCTGTGTATCGGACGCGTCGCGGGATAAGGGGTTGTCACTGGTAGTCGCCCCAAGCGCGTCCGATGCTTGGACCATTCCGAGGCGGCCCCGAAGCCTCTTCCGTGTAGCCGTTGGGTCCTTCTCGCCGCATCCCTCGCCTCGCACCCCGATTGCTATGCGGTGAGGCTCCTCGGCCGCCTTGGAACTATCTGTGTATCGGACGCGTCGCGGGATAAGGGGTTGTCACTGGTAGTCGCCCCAAGCGCGTCCGATGCTTGGACCATTCCGAGGCGGCCCCGAAGCCTCTTCCGTGTAGCCGTTGGGTCCTTCTCGCCGCATCCCTCGCCTCGCACCCCGATTGCTATGCGGTGAGGCTCCTCGGCCGCCTTGGAACTATCTGTGTATCGGACGCGTCGCGGGATAAGGGGTTGTCACTGGTAGTCGCCCCAAGCGCGTCCGATGCTTGGACCATTCCGAGGCGGACCTGAAGCCTCTTCCCTCTAGCCGTTGGGGCTTTCTCGCCGCATCCCTCGCCTCGCACCCTGATTGCTATGCTGTGAGGCTCCTCGGCCGCCTTGGAACTATCTGTGTATCGGACGCATCGCGGGATAAGGGGTTGGCAGTGGTAGTCGCCCCAAGCGCATCCGATGCTTGGACCATTCCGAGGCGGCCCTGCAGCCTCTTCCGTCTAGCCGTTGGGGCCATCTCGCCGCATCCCCCACCTCGCACCACGATTGCTATGCGGTGAGGCTCCTTGGCCGCCTCGGAACTATCTGTGTATCGGACGCATCGCGGGATAAGGGGTTGTCACTGGTAGTCGCCCCAAGCGCGTCCGATGCTTGGACTATTCCGAGGCGGCCCTGCAGCCTCTTCCGTCTAGCCGTTGGGGCCATCTCGCTGCATCCCCCACCTCCTCGGCCGCCTCGGAACTATCTGTGTATCGGACGCATCGCGGGATAAGGGGTTGGCAGTGGTAGTCGCCCCAAGCGCGTCCGATGCTTGGACTATTCCGAGGCAGCCCTGCAGCCTCTTCCGTCTAGCCTTTGGGGCCATCTCGCCGCATCCCTCGCCTCGCACCCCGATTGCTATGCGGTGAGGCTCCTCGGCCGCCTGGGAACTATCTTCGTATCGGACGCATCGCGGGATAAGGGGTTGTCACTGGTAGTCGCCCCAAGCGCGTCCGATGCTTGGACTATTCCGAGGCGGCCCTGTGGCCTCTTCCGTCTAGCCGTTGGGGCCATCTCGCCGCATCCCCCACCTCGCACCCCGATTGCTATGCGGTGAGGCTCTTCGGCCGCCTTGGAACTATCTTCGTATCGGACGCATTGCGGGATAAGGGGTTGTCACTGGTAGTGGCCCCAAGCGCGTCCGATGCTTGGACTATTCCGAGGCGGCCCTGCAGCCTCTTCCGTCTAGCCGTTGGGGCCATCTCGCCGCATCCCCCACCTCGCACCCCGATTGCTATGCGGTGAGGCTCCTCGGCCGCCTTGGAACTATCTTCGTATCGGACGCATCGCGGGATAAGGGGTTGTCACTGGTAGTCGCCCCAAGCGCGTCCGATGCTTGGACTATTCCGACGCGGCCCTGTGGCCTCTTCCGTCTAGCCGTTGGGGCCATCTCGCCGCATCCCCCACCTCGCACCCCGATTGCTATGCGGTGAGGCTCCTCGGCCGCCTTGGAACCATCTTCGTATCGGACGCATCGCGGGATAGGGGGCTGTCACTGGTAGTCGCCCCAAGCGTGTCCGATGCTTGGACCATTCCTAGGCGGCCCTGAAGCCTCTTCCGTCTAGCCGTTGGGGCCTTCCCGCCCCATCCCTCGCCTCGCACCCCCGATTGCTATGCGGTGAGGCTCCTCGGCCGCCTTGGAACCATCTGTGTATCGGACGCATCGCGGGATAAGGGGTTGGCACTGGCAGTCGCCCCAAGCGCGTCCGATGCTTGGACCATTCCGAGGTGGCCCTGAAGCCTCTTCCGTCTAGCCGTTGGGGCCTTCCCGCCCCATCCCTCGCCTCGCACCCCGATTGATATGCGGTGAGGCTCCTCGGCCGCCTTGGAACTATCTGTGTATCGGACGCATCGCGGGATAAGGGGTTGGCACTGGTAGTCGTCCCAATCGCATCCGATGCTTGGACCATTCCGAGGCGGCCCTGCAGCCTCTTCCGTTTAGCCGTCGGGGCCTTCCCGCCGCATCCCTCGCCTCGCATCCCGATTCCTATGCGGTGAGTCTTCTCGGCCGCCGCGGAAC
>NW_026728889.1:507500-525000 GCF_030272615.1 Cryptomeria japonica | reverse complement strand
AAGCGTCCAGTGGGGTTTCTGGTGCGCTCCGAAGTGGGGTTATTGGAGCGCATCAAAGGTGCGCAATGCTGGTGCGAACCCGGGAGCGCTCCGATGTGTGCTCCAAGGTGCGGCGTGCACGAAGTCCGAGCCCGGTTTGCCCCGGGTGCGCACCTCGCGTGCACCTTCGCCGGGGTGAGCACCTTGGTGTGCAGACCTTGGTTGGGTTGCGCGCCCTGGTGCGCACCAAGGAGCGCTCTGAAGTGTGCTCCAAGGTGCGGCGTGCACGAAGTCGGAGCCCGGTTTGCCCCGGGTGTGCACCTCGGGTGCGCACCTCGCGTGCACCTTCGCTGCGGTGGGCACCTTGGCTGGGTTGCGCGCCTTGGTGGGCACCATGCAGTGCACGAAGTCGGAGCCCGGATTGCCCCGGGCGCGCACCTCCGCCAGGGTGGGCACCTTGGTGCGCACAACTTGCCTGGGCTGCGCACCAGGAAGGGCTCAAGATGGCACCCGCGTTCCGTTTTTTTCACTATCTTTCAGAACGGAAATTTTAAAATCTCGTTTTTTTTTGCCTTTTCTGGAAATTAGTGAAGGCAGCGCATCAAAGGTGCGCAACGCTGGTGCGAACCTGGGAGCGCTCCGATGTGTGCTCCAAGGTGCGGCGTGCACGAAGTCGGACCCCGGTTTGCCCCGGGTGCGCACCTCGCGTGCACCTTGGTGCGCACACCTTGGCTGGGTTGCGCGCCCTGGTGGGCACCATGGTGCGCACCAAGGAGCGCTCCGAAGTGTGCTCCAAGGTGCGGCGTGCACGAAGTCGGAGCCCGGTTTGCCCCGGGTGCGCACCTCGCGTGCACCTTCGCCGCGGTGGGCACCATGGCGTGCACGAAGTCGGAGCCCGGTTTGCCCCGGGTGCGCACCTCGCGTGCACCTTCGCCGGGGTGGGCACCTTGGTGTGCAGACCTTGGCTGGGTTGCGCGCCCTGGTGGGCACCATGGTGCGCACCAAGGAGCGCTCCGAAGTGTGCTCCAAGGTGCGGCCTGCACGAAGTCGGAGCCCGGTTTGCCCCGGGTGTGCACCTCGGGTGGGCACCTTGGTGCGCATGCCTTGCCTGGGCTGCGCACCAGGGCGGGCTCAAGATGGCACCCGCGTTCCTTTTTTTTCACTATCTTTCAAAACGGAAATTTTAAAATCTCATTTTTTTTTGCCTTTTTCTGGAAATTAGTGAAGGCAGCGCATCAAAGGTGCGCACCTCGCTGCCCACCACGGTGCGCAACGCCGGTGGGCACCCGGGAGTGCTTCGAAGTGTGCTCCAAGGTGCTGCGTGCACGTTGTCGGAGCCCGGTTTGCCCCGGGTGCGCACCTCGCGTGCACCTTCGTCGGGGTGGGCACCTTGGCTGGGTTTGCCCCGGCTGCGCTCCGAAGCGGGGTTATTGGAGCGCCGCCTCTTTTTTTGTCGGAGCGTTTGGTGGGGTTTCTCGCATTGGCTCTTCCGAGGCCCGGTTGCCACCCTGGCGCGCACGAAGTCGGAAGTAGGGTTAATTGCCCGGGTGCGCACCTTTGCCAGGGTGGGCACCTTACCTGGGCTGCGCACCAGGGCGGGCTCAAGATGGCACGCGCGTTCCGTTTTTTTCACTATCTTTCAAAACGGAAATTTTAAAATCTCCTTTTTTTTTTGCCTTTTCTGGAAATTAGTGAAGGCAGCGCATCAAAGGTGCGCACCTCGCTGCCCACCTTGGTGTGCTCTGAGGTGCGCACCCGGGAGCGCTACGAAGTGTGCTCCAAGGTGCGGCGTGCACGTTGTCGGAGCCCGGTTTGCCCCGGGTGCGCACCTCGCCTGCACCTTGGCCGGGGTGGGCACCTTGGCTGGGTTTGCCCAGGGTGCGCTCCGAAGCGGGGTTACTGGAGCGCCCCCTCTTTTTTTGTCAGAGCGTTTGGTGGGGTTTCTCGCATTGGCTCTTCCCAGGCCCGGTTGTTGGGTGCGCTCCCACCCTGGCGCGCGCGAAGTTGGAAGTTGGGTTAATTGCCCGGGCGCGCACCTTCGCCAGGGTGGGCACCTTGGTGCGCACACCTTGGCTGGGCTGCGCACCAGGGCGGGCTCAAGATGGCACCAGCATTCCCTTTTTCTCACTATCTTTCAAAACGGAAATTTTAAAATCTCGTTTTTTTTTTGCCTTTTATGGAAATTAGTGAAGGCATCGCATCAAAGGTGCGCACCTCGCTGCCCACCTTGGTGTGCTCCGAGGTGCCCACCACGGTGCGCAACGCCGGTGCGAACCCGGGAGCGCCCCGATGTGTGCTCCAAGGTGCGGCGTGCACGAAGTCGGACCCCGGTTTGCCCCGGGTGCGCACCTCGCGTGCACCTTGGTGCGCACACCTTGGCTGGGTTGCGCGGCCTGGTGGGCACCATGGTGCGCACCAAGGAGCGCTCCGAAGTGTGCTCCAAGGTGCGGCGTGCACGAAGTCGGAGCCCGGTTTGCCCCGGGTACGCACCTCGCGTGCACCTTCGCCGGGGTGGGCACCTCGGCTGGGTTGCGCGCCCTGGTGCGCACCAAGGAGCGCTCCGAAGTGTGCTCCAAGGTGCGGCGTGCACGAAGTCGGAGCCCGGTTTGCCCCGGGTGCGCACCTTCGCCGCGGTGCGCACCATGGCGTGCACGAAGTCGGAGCCCGGTTTGCCCCGGGTGCGCACCTCGCGTGCACCTTCGGCGGGGTTGCGCGCCCTGGTGGGCACCATGGTGCGCACCAAGGAGCGCTCCGAAGTGTGCTCCAAGGTGCGGCGTGCACGAAGTCGGAGCCCGGTTTGCCCCGGGTGCGCACCTCGCGTGCACCTTCGGCGGGGTTGCGCGCCCTGGTGGGCACCATGGTGCGCACCAAGGAGCGCTCCGAAGTGTGCTCCAAGGTGCGGCGTGCACGAAGTCGGAGCCCGGTTTGCCCCGGGTGCGCACCTCGCGTGCACCTTCGCCGCGGTGGGCACCATGGCGTGCACGAAGTCGGAGCCCGGTTTGCCCCGGGTGCGCACCTCGCGTGCACCTTCGCCGGGGTGGGCACCTCGGCTGGGTTGCGCGCCCTGGTGCGCACCAAGGAGCGCTCCGAAGTGTGCTCCAAGGTGCGGCGTGCACGAAGTCGGAGCCCGGTTTGCCCCGGGTGCGCACCTCGCGTGCACCTTCGCCAGGGTGGGCACCTCGGTGCGCACACCTTCTCAATGTTTTCTTGCCTTTTCTGGAAATTGGTGAAGGCAGCGCATCAAAGGTGCGCACCTCGGTGTGCTCCGAGGTGCGAACCCGAGAGCGCTCCGAGGTGCCCACGAAGTCGAAAGTCGGGTTAATTGCATTGTTTTCCCCGGGTGCGCTCCGAGGTGCGCAACATCGGCGCGCACCAAGGAGGGCTCCGAAGTGTGCTCCAAGGTGCGCACGATGGCGTGCACCTCTGGTGCGCACGATTCGGAGCTCGGTTTGACCGGGGTGCGCACACCTTGGCTGGGTTGCGCACCTTTTGTGCGCTCCAAGGTGCGCACGAAGTCGGAGCTCGGTTTGCCCCGGGTGCGCACCTTCGCCAGGGTGCGCACCTTGATGCGCACGCCTTGGCTGGGCTGCGCACCTTGGTGGGCGCCATGGTGCGCACCTTTCGTGCGCTCCAAGGTGCGCACGAAGTCGGAGCTCGGTTTGCCCCGGGTGCGCACCTTGGTGGGCGCCATGGTGCACTCCGAGGTGCCCAAGATTGGTGCGCACCAAGGAGCGCTCCGAAGTGCGCTCCAAGGTGCGCGCGAAGTCGAAAGTTGGGTTAATTGTCCGGTTTGCCTCGGGTGCGCACCTTGCGTGCACCTTCGCCAGGGTGGGCTGGGCTGCGCACACCTTGGCACCCGCGTTTCCTTCATTTTAAATTTTTTTTTTTTACAATCTCTCAAGTGGGAAATTCTATAATCTCAACTTTTTTTGCCTTTTCAGGAAACTTTTGAATGGAGCGCATCATTGGTGCGCTCCGAAGTGTGCTCCAAAGCTCTCTCCAGCTGCGTGCACCTGCCCCGGCCGCGCACCCGGCCCCGCCCAGCTTCGCTCACCTGTCCCGGGCGTCTGGTGCGGAACCTTAGAGTAAGAAACATCACCGTGCACCTTGGCCAACGTGCGCGACTCGACCGAGCGCGCACTGGCCGAGGTGCACACCGATTTCACCTGGGTGCGCGCGCAGCACCTCGGGCGCACCGGGGTGCGCGCACAACGCCCGGGTTGCACCGTGGCCTGTGTGCTCGGGGCGCCTCGGGTGCGCGCTCGGTGTCGCCCCCGCGCGCGCGGTAGTGCGGGCAGCGCACCCCGGCCCGGCCCGGCCCCGACGAGAATGCAAACGGGCAAAAGGTTTATTCAAATAGCATTGCGACGCCCGGCGAAAAACTAAAAAAGGGTGCAACACCGGGACTTCCCGGGAGGTCACCCATCCCAGTACTACTCCGGCCCAAGCGCGCTTAACTGCGGAGTTCTGATGGGATCCGGTGCACTAACGCTGGTATGATCGCACCCGTTATGAGCTTGTCGCAGTGTGTACTTAGCAAACCGCGACCCACGTGCGAATCCACCCCGGCCACCCACCCCCGTCGAGGTGCACACCCTCCCTCGCGAAGTGCGCCCCGTTCGCCAAGTGTGAGCCCTGCCCGGGTGCGCGCACCTTGCTAGGGCGTCGGGTGTGCACCCGGCCCGGCCTACGTGCGTGCACCTGGAGGGGGCGTCGTGTGCGTGCAGTGTCCCGTCTGCAACGCGGTGCCCACACACCACCTCGGGCGCAACGACCTGCGCTCACATGTGGGCCGAGTGCACCTTGGTGCATGTTCGGGGCGCCTCGGGTGCACGCTCGATCTTGCCCCGGTGCACCAAGGCGCTCGGTTTGCCCCGGGTGCGCACTTGGTGCAAGGTGGGCACCCAAAATAGGGATCAAGCACCAAAACACAAGTTTCGGGATGCAAAATGGGACCCAAGGACCACAAATGCGTTCCAAGACCCATGATGGGTCCACGAGAACAAAAATGTGTTCCGAGACTTAATAAACAAATATTGGGTTTTAGGAGAAGAAACATGCTCTGATGCCCAAAACGAGAATCGACCCCGAAAAGGCCACAGGCCAAAAGTGGGATGCGAGACAAAAAAAAATGGGACCCGAGGACCAAAATTGGGTTCCCAGGTCGAAGACAGGGCAACCGGACAAGAAACGACCTCTAAGGCTCGAAATGAGTCCCGACGACTAAAACTTGACAAGAAGCACCCATCAGGCACCCAACTCGACACCCATGGGATGCCGACCCACCCGGGCTTCCACCTAGCACACCTTGGCACCCACCCACCCTCGCACCCAACCTCGCACCCAACTTAGCACCTTTGAACCCACATTGGCACTCACCCTGACCCTGGCACCTTGGAACCCACATTGGCACTCACCTTGACCCTGGCACCCACCTTTGCACTCACCTTGGGACCCACCCTGGCTCCCACCTCGGCACCCACCCAGACACCCACCTTGGTTCCTTGGCACCCACCTTGGATCCTTGGCACCCACCCCGACACCCACCTTGGCACGCAACTTGGCTACTTGCCACCCACCTTGGCTCCTTGACGCCCACCCCGACAACCACCCCGTGACCTACCCTGGCTAGGGTTGGTGCACACCCACCCTGGTGCCCACCTTGGCACCCACCCTATGACCCACCTTGGCACGCACCTTAGTACCCACCCCGTTACCCACCCTAGGACCCACCCCGTGACCCACCTTGGCCAGGGTGGGTGCACCCACCCTGGTGCCCACCTTGGCACCCACCCATCCTAGCACCCAGCCTGTGACCGGGCTTGGAACCCAACCTTGCACCCGCACCCGTCTTGGCCAGTGTGGGTGCGCACCCATCCTGGCACCCACGTTGTGACACACCCTTTAACCCACGCACCCTAGCACCCACGTTGGCACCCACCTTGGAACCCAACCTAGCAACTTGGCACCCACCCCGTGACCCACCTTGGCATCCACCATAGCAGTCGCCGACTTGGCACCCACCTCGGCACCCACCTTGACACTTGTGGACCCACCTTGCCACTCACCCTAGCATCGACCCATCCTAGCACCCACCCTGGCACCTTTGCACCCTAGCACTCACCCATCCTAGCACCTAACCTGTGACCCACCTTGACACTCACCCTCGCACCCACCTTGGAACCCAACCTAGCACCCACCCACCCTGACACCAACCCTAGCACCTACCCACCCTTGCACCCACCCTGTGACCCATCTTGGCACCCACCCATCCTACCACTCAACCTATCACCCACCTTCTCACCCACCTTGGCATCCACCTTAGCACCCACCCACACTGGCACCTTGGCACCCACCTCGGGCAAGGTGGGTGCACACCCACCCTGGCACCCAATTTAGAACCCACCGAGCATGTTACCCACCTTGGCACCCACATTGCAGCCCACCCTAGTACCCACCCTATGACCCACATTGGCATCCACACCCTAGCACCCAGGCACCTCGACACCCGCCTTGACACCCACCCTAGCACTGAACCTGTGACCCACCTTGGAACTCACCCTAGAACCCACCCACCCTGTGAACCACCTTGGCATCCACCTTAGCACCCACCCACCTTGGCACCCACTCTAGCACTCACCCATCCTAACACCCAACTTGTTACCCACCTTGGCACCCGCCCTCGCGTCCACCTTGAAACCCACCCTAGCACCCACCCACGCAGGAGCCCACCTTGGCACCCAACCTAACACCCACGCATCCTGGCACCCAACTTGTGACCCACCTTGGAACCCACCCTAGTACCCACCTTTGAACCCACTATATCACCAACCCACCTTGGCACCCACCCTATGACCCTCTTTGGAATCCACCCTAGCACGCACCCACCCTGGCACCCACCATGGAGCGCACCCTAGCACCCACCCACCTCGGCACGCACCTCAACACCCACCTTGGTGTGCGCACTGCGCCAACCTCTCAAAGACCCTATGTGGTGCGCTCCAAAGTGTACACCTTTGGTGCGCTCCAAGGTGCGCACCTTTGGTGCACACCGAGGTGCACACCAAAGTGTGCACCGAGGTGAGCACCAAAGTGCACTCCAGGGTGCACACCAAGGCGTGCACCTTTGGTGCGGTCAATGCAAACGAATTCGGAAGTTGGGGTCGATGTCCTAATCGCTGCTGCAGACTACACGTATGAGAATCGGACAAATAGCTTTATATAGGGGAGGTGTTGCGTTTGATGGGTCGACTCCCCTGGTTGTGTGCACTGCACCAACTTCAAAGACCCTGTCTTGTTTAAGAAGTCAAAAGTTGGGGTGGATGTCCTAATCATTGCTGCAGTCTACGCATGTATGAGAATCAGACAAATAGCTTATATAGGGGAGGTGTTGCATTCGGTGGGTTGACTCCCCTGGTTGTGCGCACTGCGCCAACCTCAAAGACCCCGCATAGCAGAAGAAGTCGGAAGTCGGATTTTGGTGAGCACCAAGGCGTGCACCTTTGGTGCGGTCAACGCAGACGAATTCAGAAGTTGGGGTGGATGTCCTAATCGTTGTTGCAGGCTACACATGTATGAGAATCAGACAAATAGCTTATATAGGGGAGGTGTTGGGTTTGATGGGTCAACTCCCTTGGTTGTGCGCATTACGCCAACCTCAAAGACCTTGTTTTCGTTAAGAAGTCAAAAGTTGGGGTCAATGTCCTAATGGCTCCTGCAGGCTACACATGTATGAGAATCGGACAAATAGCTTATATAGGGGAGGTGTTGGGTTTGATGGGTCGACTCCCCTGGTTGTGCGCATTACGTCAACCTCAAAGACCTTGTTTTCGTTAAGAAGTCAAAAGTTGGGGTCGATGTCCTAATTGCTCCTGTAGACTACACATGTATGAGAATCAGACAAATAGCTTATATAGGGGAGGTGTTGGGTTTGATGGGTTGACTCCCCTAGTTGTTCGCATTACACCAACCTCAAAGACCTTGTTTTCGTTTAGAAGCCGAAAGTTGGGGTCGATGTCCTAATTGCTCCTGCAGGCTACGCATGTATGAGAATCAGACAAATAGCTTATATAGGGGAGGTGTTGGGTTTGATGGGTCGACTCCCCTGGTTGTGCGCATTGCGCCAACCTCAAAGACCCTGCATTGCGGATGAAGTCGAAAGTCAGAGTTTGGTGTGCTACAAGGTGTGGTCGAAGGTGCTCACCTAGGTGTGCACCTTTGGAGCACAGGAAAAGTGCCCTCCAAAAGTGCGCACCTTTGGAGTGCACAAAAGTGCCCTCCAAAAGTGCGCACCTTTGGAGCGCAGAAAAGTGCCCTCCAAAAAGTGCCCTCCAAAAGTGCGCACCTTTGGAGCGCAGAAAAGTGCCCTCCAAAAGTGCGCACCTTTGGAGCGCAGAAAAGTGCCCTCCAAAAAGTGCCCTCCAAAAGTGCGCACCTTTGGAGCGCAGAAAAGTGCCCTCCAAAAGTGCGCACCTTTGGAGCGCAGAAAAGTGCCCTCCAAAAAGTGCCCTCCAAAAGTGCGCACCTTTGGAGCGCAGAAAAGTGCCCTCCAAAAAGTGCCCTCCAAAAGTGCGCACCTTTGGAGCGCAGAAAAGTGCCCTCCAAAAAGTGCCCTCCAAAAGTGCGCACCTTTGGAGCGCAGAAAAGTGCCCTCCAAAAAGTGCCCTCCAAAAGTGCGCACCTTTGGAGCGCAGAAAAGTGCCCTCCAAAAAGTGCCCTCCAAAAGTGCGCACCTTTGGAGCGCAGAAAAGTGCCCTCCAAAAGTGCGCACCTTTGGAGCGCACAAAAGTGCCCTCCAAAAGTGCGCACTTTTGGTGCGCACCAAGGCGCTGGTTCGGTCGTTGCAGGCGAGTTCGGAAGTTGGGGTCGATGTCCTGAGCGGAGGTGCAAACTACACAGGTGTCGGAATCGGACAAATAGCTTATATAGGGGAGGTGTATGCTTCGATGGGTCGACTCCCCAGGTTGAGCGCACCGCGCCAACCTCAAAGACCCTACGGTATGGATGAAGTCGGAAGTTGGGTCCGATGACCAATTCGATTAGTAGGTATGCTCATGAGGTCGGAATTTGGGTCCGATGACCTGCCATGTGCAGGAAGGCGAATGTTGACACTGTGCGTTGCAAGGTGCACACCAAGGCGCTGGTGCGGTCTTTTTAGTCGAGTTCGGAAGTTGGGGTCGATGTCCTGATCGGAGGTGCAAGCTACACAGGTGTGGGAATCGGACAAATAGCTTATATAGGGGAGGTGTATGCTTCGTTGGGTCGACTCCCCGGGTTGAGCGCACCGCGCCAACCTCAAAGACCCTACGGTATGGATGAAGTCGGAAGTTGGGTCCGATGACCGATTCGATATGTAGGCATACTCGCGAGGTCGGAATTTGGGTCCGATGACCTGCCACGTGCAGGAAGGCGAATGTTGGCACTGTGCGTTGCAAGGTGCGCACCAAGGCGCTGGTTCGGTCGTTGGAGGCGAGTTCGGAAGTTGGGGTCGATGTCTTGATCGGAGGTGCAAACTACACAGGTGTGGGAATCGGACAAATAGCTTATATAGGGGAGGTGTATGCTTCGTTGGGTCGACTCCCCGGGTTGAGCGCACCGCGCCAACCTCAAAGACCCTACGGTATGGATGAAGTCGGAAGTTGGGTCCGATGACCGATTCGATATGTAGGCATACTCGCGAGGTCGGAATTTGGGTCCGATGACCTGCCATGTGCAGGAAGGCGAATGTTGGGACTGTGCGTCGCAAGGTGCGCACCAAGGCGCTGGTGCCGTCGTTGCAGTCGAGTTCGGAAGTTGGGGTCGATGTCCTGGTCAGAGGTGCAAACTACACAGGTGTGGGAATCGGACAAATAGCTTATATAGGGGAGGTGTATGCTTCGATGGGTCGACTCCCTGGGTTGAGCGCACCGCGCCAACCTCAAAGACCCTACAGTATGGATGAAGTCGGAAGTTGGGTCCGATGACCGATTCGATACGTAGGCATATTGGCGAGGTCTGAATTTGTGTCCGATGACCTGCCATGCGCAGGAAGGCGGAATTTGGGTCCGATGACCGAGTTGATGGCGTGCCATGCGCAGAAAGGCGGAATTTGGGTCCGATGACCGAGTTGATGTTGATGGCCCGCCATGCACAGGAAGGCGGAATTTGGGTCCGATGACCGATTTGAAGGCGTGCCATACGCAAAAAGGCGGAGTTTGGGTCCGATGACCGAGTTGATATTGATGGCCCGCCATGCGCAGGAAGGCGGAATTTGGGTCCGATGACCTGACATACGCATGGAGTCCGACTCGGGGGCCGATGTTCGATTCGATGACTTGCATTGTGGGTAAAGTCGGAAGTTGTGGTCTTTGACCCGATTCGATGACCAGACTTCGGCTGCTTGAGAATCGGACAAATAACTTATATAGGGGAGGTAGTGTTCTCGAGCATCCTCCCCCCGTGCCCGTTTATGTCGATTGATGCTGGTGCTCGACTGGTTGGAGCGCTCGGATGCAAAAATCTTGCACCAGGATTTATCGATTGTGATGGACACGGCAAGTCTCCTGATTGCTATGCAGGAGCTCATCGTGAATCTCTATGCGGCCTTGGTATGGACTCGACCTGCGGAATGGTTCGGCAATGGTAGTCGCTCCAACACGTCCTTGCAATGGCCACAGAGGTGATTCGACTAGAGCTCCAGTCTAGCTTTTGGGTTGCTTGGCGGACTGGTATAGCCGCGATCGAGTTCCGGCCATGAACGTTTTAGATAGCTCTTGGGCTTTCTGGGACGGAAGTCGGAAGTTTGGGCTGTTGTCCGATTTGATGACCATTCTTCGGATGTGTGAGAATCGGACAAATAACTTATATAGGGGACTGTGTTGTCTCACGCAGCCCCCTCCGTGCCCCTCTATCTCGACCGATGTTGGTGCTTGAAAGGGTTGGGATCGCTCGGATTTATAAACGTGCACCACCATTTGTCGAGTGTGAGGGACGCGGCAGGTCTCCTAAATGCTATGCGGGCGCTCTCTGAGAATCTCTATCCGGCCTCGACACAGACTAGTCTTGCTGAATGGTTTGGCACTGGTAGTCGATCCAACACGTCGTTGTTGTGGCCGCCTAGGCGATTCGATTCGAGCCCCCGTCTAGCTTTTGGGTTGCTTGGCGGATTTTGCCCTATCCGCAAGTGAGCTCGGTCCCTAAACGTTCGAGAAACCCGATTGCTATGCGCCGACTCTCTTTCTTGCGAGCCTCCATCTAGCTTTTGGGTCTCTACGGAACGGAAGTCGGAATCTGGGACCGTTGTTTGATTCGACGAGGCAGACTACGGTTGTGCGAGAATCGGACAAATAACTTATATAGGGGAGGTGTTGACTGGAGCATTCTCCCCCGTGCCCCTCTAACTCGACCAATGCTGGCGCTCGAACGGTGGTAGCGCTCGGATTTTCATTGAGCGCCAGCATTGGTCGATTTAGAGGGGCATGCGAGATTCCCGAATGCTATGCGAGGGCTCTAACGGAAATGTCTATTGGTTTCGGTATGGATGCAATTGCGAGTGGTTCGGCAAAGGTAGTCGTTCCGATGCGTCCATGTCGTGGCCAAATCGATAATTCGATTTGAGCCCTCGTATAGCATTTGGGTCTCTCGATGTGATTCCGCATTCCAGTCCCTTTGGGCACTGCTTGAGCCGCATCCCAGGGGGTTCCCTTCCCAATAATCTGCCTCGCAACCCGATTGCTATGCGGTGAGGCTCCTCGGCCGCCTCGGAACTATCTGTGTATCAGACGCATCGCGGGATAAGGGGTTGGCAACGGTAGTCGCCCCAAGCGCGTCCGATGCTTGGACCATTCCGAGGCGGCCCTGAAGCCTCTTCCGTCTAGCCGTTGGGTCCTTCTCACCGCATCCCTCGCCTCGCACCCCGATTGCTATGCGGTGAGGCTCCTCGGCCGCCTCGGAACTATCTGTGTATCGGACGCGTCGCGGGATAAGGGGTTGTCACTGGTAGTCGCCCCAAGCGCGTCCGATGCTTGGACCATTCCGAGGCGGCCCTGAAGCCTCTTCCGTCTAGCCGTTGGGTCCTTCTCGCCGCATCCCTCGCCTCGCACCCCGATTGCTATGCGGTGAGGCTCCTCGGCCGCCTCGGAACTATCTGTGTATCGGACGCGTCGCGGGATAAGGGGTTGTCATTGGTAGTCGCCCCAAGCGCGTCCGATGCTTGGACCATTCCGAGGCGGCCCTGAAGCCTCTTCCGTCTAGCCGTTGGGTCCTTCTCGCCGCATCCCTCGCCTCGCACCCCGATTGCTATGCGGTGAGGCTCCTCGGCCGCCTCGGAACTATCTGTGTATCGGACGCGTCGCGGGATAAGGGGTTGTCACTGGTAGTCGCCCCAAGCGCGTCCGATGCTTGGACCATTCCGAGGCGGCCCTGAAGCCTCTTCCGTCTAGCCGTTGGGTCCTTCTCGCCGCATCCCTCGCCTCGCACCCCGATTGCTATGCGGTGAGGCTCCTCGGCCGCCTCGGAACTATCTGTGTATCGGACGCGTCGCGGGATAAGGGGTTGTCACTGGTAGTCGCCCCAAGCGCGTTCGATGCTTGGACCATTCCGAGGCGGCCCTGAAGCCTCTTCCGTCTAGCCGTTGGGTCCTTCTCGCCGCATCCCTCGCCTCGCACCCCGATTGCTATGCGGTGAGGCTCCTCGGCCGCCTTGGAACTATCTGTGTATCGGACGCGTCGCGGGATAAGGGGTTGTCACTGGTAGTCGCCCCAAGCGCGTCCGATGCTTAGACCATTCCGAGGCGGACCCGAAGCCTCTTCCGTCTAGCCGTTGGGTCCTTCTCGCCGCATCCTTCGCCTCGCACCCCGATTGCTATGCGGTGAGGCTCCTCGGCCGCCTCGGAACTATCTGTGTATCGGACGCGTCGCGGGATAAGGGGTTGTCACTGGTAGTCGCCCCAAGCGCGTCCGATGCTTGGACCATTCCGAGGCGGACCCGAAGCCTCTTCCGTCTAGCCGTTGGGTCCTTCTCGCCGCATCCCTCGCCTCGCACCCCGATTGCTATGCGGTGAGGCTCCTCGGCCGCCTTGGAACTATCTGTGTATCGGACGCGTCGCGGGATAAGGGGTTGTCACTGGTAGTCGCCCCAAGCGCGTCCGATGCTTGGACCATTCCGAGGCGGACCCGAAGCCTCTTCCGTCTAGCCGTTGGGTCCTTCTCGCCGCATCCCTCGCCTCGCACCCCGATTGCTATGCGGTGAGGCTCCTCGGCCGCCTTGGAACTATCTGTGTATCGGACGCGTCGCGGGATAAGGGGTTGTCACTGGTAGTCGCCCCAAGCGCGTCCGATGCTTGGACCATTCCGAGGCGGACCCGAAGCCTCTTCCGTCTAGCCGTTGGGTCCTTCTCGCCGCATCCCTCGCCTCGCACCCCGATTGCTATGCGGTGAGGCTCCTCGGCCGCCTTGGAACTATCTGTGTATCGGACGCGTCGCGGGATAAGGGGTTGTCACTGGTAGTCGCCCCAAGCGCGTCCGATGCTTGGACCATTCCGAGGCGGCCCCGAAGCCTCTTCCGTGTAGCCGTTGGGTCCTTCTCGCCGCATCCCTCGCCTCGCACCCCGATTGCTATGCGGTGAGGCTCCTCGGCCGCCTTGGAACTATCTGTGTATCGGACGCGTCGCGGGATAAGGGGTTGTCACTGGTAGTCGCCCCAAGCGCGTCCGATGCTTGGACCATTCCGAGGCGGCCCCGAAGCCTCTTCCGTGTAGCCGTTGGGTCCTTCTCGCCGCATCCCTCGCCTCGCACCCCGATTGCTATGCGGTGAGGCTCCTCGGCCGCCTTGGAACTATCTGTGTATCGGACGCGTCGCGGGATAAGGGGTTGTCACTGGTAGTCGCCCCAAGCGCGTCCGATGCTTGGACCATTCCGAGGCGGACCTGAAGCCTCTTCCCTCTAGCCGTTGGGGCTTTCTCGCCGCATCCCTCGCCTCGCACCCTGATTGCTATGCTGTGAGGCTCCTCGGCCGCCTTGGAACTATCTGTGTATCGGACGCATCGCGGGATAAGGGGTTGGCAGTGGTAGTCGCCCCAAGCGCATCCGATGCTTGGACCATTCCGAGGCGGCCCTGCAGCCTCTTCCGTCTAGCCGTTGGGGCCATCTCGCCGCATCCCCCACCTCGCACCACGATTGCTATGCGGTGAGGCTCCTTGGCCGCCTCGGAACTATCTGTGTATCGGACGCATCGCGGGATAAGGGGTTGTCACTGGTAGTCGCCCCAAGCGCGTCCGATGCTTGGACTATTCCGAGGCGGCCCTGCAGCCTCTTCCGTCTAGCCGTTGGGGCCATCTCGCTGCATCCCCCACCTCCTCGGCCGCCTCGGAACTATCTGTGTATCGGACGCATCGCGGGATAAGGGGTTGGCAGTGGTAGTCGCCCCAAGCGCGTCCGATGCTTGGACTATTCCGAGGCAGCCCTGCAGCCTCTTCCGTCTAGCCTTTGGGGCCATCTCGCCGCATCCCTCGCCTCGCACCCCGATTGCTATGCGGTGAGGCTCCTCGGCCGCCTGGGAACTATCTTCGTATCGGACGCATCGCGGGATAAGGGGTTGTCACTGGTAGTCGCCCCAAGCGCGTCCGATGCTTGGACTATTCCGAGGCGGCCCTGTGGCCTCTTCCGTCTAGCCGTTGGGGCCATCTCGCCGCATCCCCCACCTCGCACCCCGATTGCTATGCGGTGAGGCTCTTCGGCCGCCTTGGAACTATCTTCGTATCGGACGCATTGCGGGATAAGGGGTTGTCACTGGTAGTGGCCCCAAGCGCGTCCGATGCTTGGACTATTCCGAGGCGGCCCTGCAGCCTCTTCCGTCTAGCCGTTGGGGCCATCTCGCCGCATCCCCCACCTCGCACCCCGATTGCTATGCGGTGAGGCTCCTCGGCCGCCTTGGAACTATCTTCGTATCGGACGCATCGCGGGATAAGGGGTTGTCACTGGTAGTCGCCCCAAGCGCGTCCGATGCTTGGACTATTCCGACGCGGCCCTGTGGCCTCTTCCGTCTAGCCGTTGGGGCCATCTCGCCGCATCCCCCACCTCGCACCCCGATTGCTATGCGGTGAGGCTCCTCGGCCGCCTTGGAACCATCTTCGTATCGGACGCATCGCGGGATAGGGGGCTGTCACTGGTAGTCGCCCCAAGCGTGTCCGATGCTTGGACCATTCCTAGGCGGCCCTGAAGCCTCTTCCGTCTAGCCGTTGGGGCCTTCCCGCCCCATCCCTCGCCTCGCACCCCCGATTGCTATGCGGTGAGGCTCCTCGGCCGCCTTGGAACCATCTGTGTATCGGACGCATCGCGGGATAAGGGGTTGGCACTGGCAGTCGCCCCAAGCGCGTCCGATGCTTGGACCATTCCGAGGTGGCCCTGAAGCCTCTTCCGTCTAGCCGTTGGGGCCTTCCCGCCCCATCCCTCGCCTCGCACCCCGATTGATATGCGGTGAGGCTCCTCGGCCGCCTTGGAACTATCTGTGTATCGGACGCATCGCGGGATAAGGGGTTGGCACTGGTAGTCGTCCCAATCGCATCCGATGCTTGGACCATTCCGAGGCGGCCCTGCAGCCTCTTCCGTTTAGCCGTCGGGGCCTTCCCGCCGCATCCCTCGCCTCGCATCCCGATTCCTATGCGGTGAGTCTTCTCGGCCGCCGCGGAACTATACCTGTTATTGCTACTGCATCCTTCGGCTGGTAACCTCCTCTGCCGCCTTGGAACGTTCTCTTTGTCGGACGCGTCGCGGGATAAGGGGTTGGCACTGGTAGTCGCCCCAAGCGCGCCCGATGCATAGACCGCTCCGAGTCGACCTTGCTTTCAGCCTCTCACATGCATAGACCTCTCTGAGTCGACCCTGCAGCCTCTCACGTTTAGCCTTTGGAATCTCGCCTCACAACATGATTGCTATCCTTGATGCATCCCTTGCCTCGAGCCCTGATTGCTTTCTTGGCTGCATCCCTCCTCTCCTCACAGCCCGGTTGTCATCACTGCTTCATCCGTCGCTTCATGCATTCTGGCTGCTGGGCCCTTCCCACCGCACACCTCGATTGCTATCTCTTCTGCATCACACACCCCGATTGCTATCTCTGCTACATCCCTCGGCTCTCACTTCTGCATCCTTCGCCTCACACCTCGATTGCTATCAATGCTGCATCCGTAACCTCACACCCCGATTGCTATGCGGGGAGGCTCCTTGGCCGCCTTGGAAATTTCTGTGTGTCGGACGCACCGCGGGATAAGGGGTTGGCACTGGTAGTCGCCCCAAGTGCGCCCGATTCTTAGACCGCTTCGAGGTGACCTCGTAGCCTCTTTCGTCCAGGCTTCCTGCCTTCAACGCCCTTTTTACACCTCGATTGCTATGCGCGGGCTCGTTGGCGTCTATCACCTCTCTGCGAAGAGTGGCACGATGATTGTTGGGGTAAATCGTAGCAGTCCGATCTCTGGCCTTGGGCCATTGTGAGGGCTGATCGATTTCCTGTGCGCATCTCGTGTTCGCCCAGTAACAGACTCGACGACTTGTAATCGGTCTTGTTCCCGATTGTTCCTGGAGGTAGTCTTCGGAACTCTTGGATTTGACCTGTCACTCGAACTGTCCTCTTCCGAGGATGCTTGTGTGTGTGTGCTTGTGCCATTTCCTTGGCGGTATTAACGAGATATTAAAGAGCGGAGTGAGCGCCTCGCCCAGCTATGTTTGGGGCTCTCACTCCCTTACCCGGTGTGCGACCGCTTTGCACGTAGGTTGCGGAGCATCGCGACTCTTTCGATGTTTGGCGGTTGTCTTCCGGTGATGCGTTGGTCCCGAAGTGCACGTTACTAGCATTTCTGCCATTGTTCTCGATCTTTGGCACGTTCCTTCGTTGCAATTGGATATATATCTCCGTTTATACGCGCAGGCTTCTCCCGCCTATTCAGCGCTGTCCCACTCTCAGCACTCTCGTGGTCTCCTTGGCTTCTCTCTCCCGTGAGCGAGCTCTCTTCTCGAGTCTTTTCCATGTCCCATGGAGGTTGCCTTGCGAAATTCGGGCACACAAACGTGACCGGATAAGAGCGGAATTGCCTATGAGGAGAAGCTCACCTTAGGGAGCAGCAATGCCGAGTGTTTCGACAGAGGGTAGAGGGGGCGTTGTTTGGGCGGTTGCACAAAAGAGTGCTACGTTTGCACTGAAGGTTGCTTCTTCGTCTCCGACGAACTCTTCGAGGCAAAAAAGCTTGTTTACGGGGTCGAGGTGGGACTGTTCGTGCGAGTTGCGCCACCAAAAGTGCGTAGGGGGCATATACCTGGGAAATGGATGTCTCTGAGTGGCCTTACTCGGTCGCGTGCACGGTGCATTCTCTAACGGCAGGACTGTCGCGAGCATGTGCGGTTCGGATGTTTTCGGGTAAAGGGTTCCGTACGGGATGTTCTTCCCAGGCTCCTGTGAACCGAGACTCTGCATCGTCATGCTCCGGCTCCCGTGGGTGCTTCATGCCTCGTCGAGCTGTTTGTCGTGGACGATTAAGGCCGAGGCCTTCCTTCGA
>NW_026728889.1:482500-497500 GCF_030272615.1 Cryptomeria japonica | reverse complement strand
GGTGCGCTCCGAAGCGGGGTTACTGGAGCGCCCCCTCTTTTTTTGTCAGAGCGTTTGGTGGGGTTTCTCGCATTGGCTCTTCCCAGGCCCGGTTGTTGGGTGCGCTCCCACCCTGGCGCGCGCGAAGTTGGAAGTTGGGTTAATTGCCCGGGCGCGCACCTTCGCCAGGGTGGGCACCTTGGTGCGCACACCTTGGCTGGGCTGCGCACCAGGGCGGGCTCAAGATGGCACCAGCATTCCCTTTTTCTCACTATCTTTCAAAACGGAAATTTTAAAATCTCGTTTTTTTTTTGCCTTTTATGGAAATTAGTGAAGGCATCGCATCAAAGGTGCGCACCTCGCTGCCCACCTTGGTGTGCTCCGAGGTGCCCACCACGGTGCGCAACGCCGGTGCGAACCCGGGAGCGCCCCGATGTGTGCTCCAAGGTGCGGCGTGCACGAAGTCGGACCCCGGTTTGCCCCGGGTGCGCACCTCGCGTGCACCTTGGTGCGCACACCTTGGCTGGGTTGCGCGGCCTGGTGGGCACCATGGTGCGCACCAAGGAGCGCTCCGAAGTGTGCTCCAAGGTGCGGCGTGCACGAAGTCGGAGCCCGGTTTGCCCCGGGTACGCACCTCGCGTGCACCTTCGCCGGGGTGGGCACCTCGGCTGGGTTGCGCGCCCTGGTGCGCACCAAGGAGCGCTCCGAAGTGTGCTCCAAGGTGCGGCGTGCACGAAGTCGGAGCCCGGTTTGCCCCGGGTGCGCACCTTCGCCGCGGTGCGCACCATGGCGTGCACGAAGTCGGAGCCCGGTTTGCCCCGGGTGCGCACCTCGCGTGCACCTTCGGCGGGGTTGCGCGCCCTGGTGGGCACCATGGTGCGCACCAAGGAGCGCTCTGAAGTGTGCTCCAAGGTGCGGCGTGCACGAAGTCGGAGCCCGGTTTGCCCCGGGTGCGCACCTCGCGTGCACCTTCGGCGGGGTTGCGCGCCCTGGTGGGCACCATGGTGCGCACCAAGGAGCGCTCCGAAGTGTGCTCCAAGGTGCGGCGTGCACGAAGTCGGAGCCCGGTTTGCCCCGGGTGCGCACCTCGCGTGCACCTTCGCCGCGGTGGGCACCATGGCGTGCACGAAGTCGGAGCCCGGTTTGCCCCGGGTGCGCACCTCGCGTGCACCTTCGCCGGGGTGGGCACCTCGGCTGGGTTGCGCGCCCTGGTGCGCACCAAGGAGCGCTCCGAAGTGTGCTCCAAGGTGCGGCGTGCACGAAGTCGGAGCCCGGTTTGCCCCGGGTGCGCACCTCGCGTGCACCTTCGCCAGGGTGGGCACCTCGGTGCGCACACCTTCTCAATGTTTTCTTGCCTTTTCTGGAAATTGGTGAAGGCAGCGCATCAAAGGTGCGCACCTCGGTGTGCTCCGAGGTGCGAACCCGAGAGCGCTCCGAGGTGCCCACGAAGTCGAAAGTCGGGTTAATTGCATTGTTTTCCCCGGGTGCGCTCCGAGGTGCGCAACATCGGCGCGCACCAAGGAGGGCTCCGAAGTGTGCTCCAAGGTGCGCACGATGGCGTGCACCTCTGGTGCGCACGATTCGGAGCTCGGTTTGACCGGGGTGCGCACACCTTGGCTGGGTTGCGCACCTTTTGTGCGCTCCAAGGTGCGCACGAAGTCGGAGCTCGGTTTGCCCCGGGTGCGCACCTTCGCCAGGGTGCGCACCTTGATGCGCACGCCTTGGCTGGGCTGCGCACCTTGGTGGGCGCCATGGTGCGCACCTTTCGTGCGCTCCAAGGTGCGCACGAAGTCGGAGCTCGGTTTGCCCCGGGTGCGCACCTTGGTGGGCGCCATGGTGCACTCCGAGGTGCCCAAGATTGGTGCGCACCAAGGAGCGCTCCGAAGTGCGCTCCAAGGTGTGCGCGAAGTCGAAAGTTGGGTTAATTGTCCGGTTTGCCTCGGGTGCGCACCTTGCGTGCACCTTCGCCAGGGTGGGCTGGGCTGCGCACACCTTGGCACCCGCGTTTCCTTCATTTTAAATTTTTTTTTTTTACAATCTCTCAAGTGGGAAATTCTATAATCTCAACTTTTTTTGCCTTTTCAGGAAACTTTTGAATGGAGCGCATCATTGGTGCGCTCCGAAGTGTGCTCCAAAGCTCTCTCCAGCTGCGTGCACCTGCCTCGGCCGCGCACCCGGCCCCGCCCAGCTTCGCTCACCTGTCCCGGGCGTCTGGTGCGGAACCTTAGAGTAAGAAACATCACCGTGCACCTTGGCCAACGTGCGCGACTCGACCGAGCGCGCACTGGCCGAGGTGCACACCGATTTCACCTGGGTGCGCGCGCAGCACCTCGGGCGCACCGGGGTGCGCGCACAACGCCCGGGTTGCACCGTGGCCTGTGTGCTCGGGGCGCCTCGGGTGCGCGCTCGGTGTCGCCCCCCGCGCGCGCGGTAGTGCGGGCAGCGCACCCCGGCCCGGCCCGGCCCCGACGAGAACGCAAACGGGCAAAAGGTTTATTCAAATAGCATTGCGACGCCCGGCGAAAAACTAAAAAAGGGTGCAACACCGGGACTTCCCGGGAGGTCACCCATCCCAGTACTACTCCGGCCCAAGCGCGCTTAACTGCGGAGTTCTGATGGGATCCGGTGCACTAACGCTGGTATGATCGCACCCGTTATGAGCTTGTCGCAGTGTGTACTTAGCAAACCGCGACCCACGTGCGAATCCACCCCGGCCACCCACCCCCGTCGAGGTGCACACCCTCCCTCGCGAAGTGCGCCCCGTTCGCCAAGTGTGAGCCCTGCCCGGGTGCGCGCACCTTGCTAGGGCGTCGGGTGTGCACCCGGCCCGGCCTACGTGCGTGCACCTGGAGGGGGCGTCGTGTGCGTGCAGTGTCCCGTCTGCAACGCGGTGCCCACACACCACCTCGGGCGCAACGACCTGCGCTCACATGTGGGCCGAGTGCACCTTGGTGCATGTTCGGGGCGCCTCGGGTGCACGCTCGATCTTGCCCCGGTGCACCAAGGCGCTCGGTTTGCCCCGGGTGCGCACTTGGTGCAAGGTGGGCACCCAAAATAGGGATCAAGCACCAAAACACAAGTTTCGGGATGCAAAATGGGACCCAAGGACCACAAATGCGTTCCAAGACCCATGATGGGTCCACGAGAACAAAAATGTGTTCCGAGACTTAATAAACAAATATTGGGTTTTAGGAGAAGAAACATGCTCTGATGCCCAAAACGAGAATCGACCCCGAAAAGGCCACAGGCCAAAAGTGGGATGCGAGACAAAAAAAAATGGGACCCGAGGACCAAAATTGGGTTCCCAGGTCGAAGACAGGGCAACCGGACAAGAAACGACCTCTAAGGCTCGAAATGAGTCCCGACGACTAAAACTTGACAAGAAGCACCCATCAGGCACCCAACTCGACACCCATGGGATGCCGACCCACCCGGGCTTCCACCTAGCACACCTTGGCACCCACCCACCCTCGCACCCAACCTCGCACCCAACTTAGCACCTTTGAACCCACATTGGCACTCACCCTGACCCTGGCACCTTGGAACCCACATTGGCACTCACCTTGACCCTGGCACCCACCTTTGCACTCACCTTGGGACCCACCCTGGCTCCCACCTCGGCACCCACCCAGACACCCACCTTGGTTCCTTGGCACCCACCTTGGATCCTTGGCACCCACCCCGACACCCACCTTGGCACGCAACTTGGCTACTTGCCACCCACCTTGGCTCCTTGACGCCCACCCCGACAACCACCCCGTGACCTACCCTGGCTAGGGTTGGTGCACACCCACCCTGGTGCCCACCTTGGCACCCACCCTATGACCCACCTTGGCACGCACCTTAGTACCCACCCCGTTACCCACCCTAGGACCCACCCCGTGACCCACCTTGGCCAGGGTGGGTGCACCCACCCTGGTGCCCACCTTGGCACCCACCCATCCTAGCACCCAGCCTGTGACCGGGCTTGGAACCCAACCTTGCACCCGCACCCGTCTTGGCCAGTGTGGGTGCGCACCCATCCTGGCACCCACGTTGTGACACACCCTTTAACCCACGCACCCTAGCACCCACGTTGGCACCCACCTTGGAACCCAACCTAGCAACTTGGCACCCACCCCGTGACCCACCTTGGCATCCACCATAGCAGTCGCCGACTTGGCACCCACCTCGGCACCCACCTTGACACTTGTGGACCCACCTTGCCACTCACCCTAGCATCGACCCATCCTAGCACCCACCCTGGCACCTTTGCACCCTAGCACTCACCCATCCTAGCACCTAACCTGTGACCCACCTTGACACTCACCCTCGCACCCACCTTGGAACCCAACCTAGCACCCACCCACCCTGACACCAACCCTAGCACCTACCCACCCTTGCACCCACCCTGTGACCCATCTTGGCACCCACCCATCCTACCACTCAACCTATCACCCACCTTCTCACCCACCTTGGCATCCACCTTAGCACCCACCCACACTGGCACCTTGGCACCCACCTCGGGCAAGGTGGGTGCACACCCACCCTGGCACCCAATTTAGAACCCACCGAGCATGTTACCCACCTTGGCACCCACATTGCAGCCCACCCTAGTACCCACCCTATGACCCACATTGGCATCCACACCCTAGCACCCAGGCACCTCGACACCCGCCTTGACACCCACCCTAGCACTGAACCTGTGACCCACCTTGGAACTCACCCTAGAACCCACCCACCCTGTGAACCACCTTGGCATCCACCTTAGCACCCACCCACCTTGGCACCCACTCTAGCACTCACCCATCCTAACACCCAACTTGTTACCCACCTTGGCACCCGCCCTCGCGTCCACCTTGAAACCCACCCTAGCACCCACCCACGCAGGAGCCCACCTTGGCACCCAACCTAACACCCACGCATCCTGGCACCCAACTTGTGACCCACCTTGGAACCCACCCTAGTACCCACCTTTGAACCCACTATATCACCAACCCACCTTGGCACCCACCCTATGACCCTCTTTGGAATCCACCCTAGCACGCACCCACCCTGGCACCCACCATGGAGCGCACCCTAGCACCCACCCACCTCGGCACGCACCTCAACACCCACCTTGGTGTGCGCACTGCGCCAACCTCTCAAAGACCCTATGTGGTGCGCTCCAAAGTGTACACCTTTGGTGCGCTCCAAGGTGCGCACCTTTGGTGCACACCGAGGTGCACACCAAAGTGTGCACCGAGGTGAGCACCAAAGTGCACTCCAGGGTGCACACCAAGGCGTGCACCTTTGGTGCGGTCAATGCAAACGAATTCGGAAGTTGGGGTCGATGTCCTAATCGCTGCTGCAGACTACACGTATGAGAATCGGACAAATAGCTTTATATAGGGGAGGTGTTGCGTTTGATGGGTCGACTCCCCTGGTTGTGTGCACTGCACCAACTTCAAAGACCCTGTCTTGTTTAAGAAGTCAAAAGTTGGGGTGGATGTCCTAATCATTGCTGCAGTCTACGCATGTATGAGAATCAGACAAATAGCTTATATAGGGGAGGTGTTGCATTCGGTGGGTTGACTCCCCTGGTTGTGCGCACTGCGCCAACCTCAAAGACCCCGCATAGCAGAAGAAGTCGGAAGTCGGATTTTGGTGAGCACCAAGGCGTGCACCTTTGGTGCGGTCAACGCAGACGAATTCAGAAGTTGGGGTGGATGTCCTAATCGTTGTTGCAGGCTACACATGTATGAGAATCAGACAAATAGCTTATATAGGGGAGGTGTTGGGTTTGATGGGTCAACTCCCTTGGTTGTGCGCATTACGCCAACCTCAAAGACCTTGTTTTCGTTAAGAAGTCAAAAGTTGGGGTCAATGTCCTAATGGCTCCTGCAGGCTACACATGTATGAGAATCGGACAAATAGCTTATATAGGGGAGGTGTTGGGTTTGATGGGTCGACTCCCCTGGTTGTGCGCATTACGTCAACCTCAAAGACCTTGTTTTCGTTAAGAAGTCAAAAGTTGGGGTCGATGTCCTAATTGCTCCTGTAGACTACACATGTATGAGAATCAGACAAATAGCTTATATAGGGGAGGTGTTGGGTTTGATGGGTTGACTCCCCTAGTTGTTCGCATTACACCAACCTCAAAGACCTTGTTTTCGTTTAGAAGCCGAAAGTTGGGGTCGATGTCCTAATTGCTCCTGCAGGCTACGCATGTATGAGAATCAGACAAATAGCTTATATAGGGGAGGTGTTGGGTTTGATGGGTCGACTCCCCTGGTTGTGCGCATTGCGCCAACCTCAAAGACCCTGCATTGCGGATGAAGTCGAAAGTCAGAGTTTGGTGTGCTACAAGGTGTGGTCGAAGGTGCTCACCTAGGTGTGCACCTTTGGAGCACAGGAAAAGTGCCCTCCAAAAGTGCGCACCTTTGGAGTGCACAAAAGTGCCCTCCAAAAGTGCGCACCTTTGGAGCGCAGAAAAGTGCCCTCCAAAAAGTGCCCTCCAAAAGTGCGCACCTTTGGAGCGCAGAAAAGTGCCCTCCAAAAGTGCGCACCTTTGGAGCGCAGAAAAGTGCCCTCCAAAAAGTGCCCTCCAAAAGTGCGCACCTTTGGAGCGCAGAAAAGTGCCCTCCAAAAGTGCGCACCTTTGGAGCGCAGAAAAGTGCCCTCCAAAAAGTGCCCTCCAAAAGTGCGCACCTTTGGAGCGCAGAAAAGTGCCCTCCAAAAAGTGCCCTCCAAAAGTGCGCACCTTTGGAGCGCAGAAAAGTGCCCTCCAAAAAGTGCCCTCCAAAAGTGCGCACCTTTGGAGCGCAGAAAAGTGCCCTCCAAAAAGTGCCCTCCAAAAGTGCGCACCTTTGGAGCGCAGAAAAGTGCCCTCCAAAAAGTGCCCTCCAAAAGTGCGCACCTTTGGAGCGCAGAAAAGTGCCCTCCAAAAGTGCGCACCTTTGGAGCGCACAAAAGTGCCCTCCAAAAGTGCGCACTTTTGGTGCGCACCAAGGCGCTGGTTCGGTCGTTGCAGGCGAGTTCGGAAGTTGGGGTCGATGTCCTGAGCGGAGGTGCAAACTACACAGGTGTCGGAATCGGACAAATAGCTTATATAGGGGAGGTGTATGCTTCGATGGGTCGACTCCCCAGGTTGAGCGCACCGCGCCAACCTCAAAGACCCTACGGTATGGATGAAGTCGGAAGTTGGGTCCGATGACCAATTCGATTAGTAGGTATGCTCATGAGGTCGGAATTTGGGTCCGATGACCTGCCATGTGCAGGAAGGCGAATGTTGACACTGTGCGTTGCAAGGTGCACACCAAGGCGCTGGTGCGGTCTTTTTAGTCGAGTTCGGAAGTTGGGGTCGATGTCCTGATCGGAGGTGCAAGCTACACAGGTGTGGGAATCGGACAAATAGCTTATATAGGGGAGGTGTATGCTTCGTTGGGTCGACTCCCCGGGTTGAGCGCACCGCGCCAACCTCAAAGACCCTACGGTATGGATGAAGTCGGAAGTTGGGTCCGATGACCGATTCGATATGTAGGCATACTCGCGAGGTCGGAATTTGGGTCCGATGACCTGCCACGTGCAGGAAGGCGAATGTTGGCACTGTGCGTTGCAAGGTGCGCACCAAGGCGCTGGTTCGGTCGTTGGAGGCGAGTTCGGAAGTTGGGGTCGATGTCTTGATCGGAGGTGCAAACTACACAGGTGTGGGAATCGGACAAATAGCTTATATAGGGGAGGTGTATGCTTCGTTGGGTCGACTCCCCGGGTTGAGCGCACCGCGCCAACCTCAAAGACCCTACGGTATGGATGAAGTCGGAAGTTGGGTCCGATGACCGATTCGATATGTAGGCATACTCGCGAGGTCGGAATTTGGGTCCGATGACCTGCCATGTGCAGGAAGGCGAATGTTGGGACTGTGCGTCGCAAGGTGCGCACCAAGGCGCTGGTGCCGTCGTTGCAGTCGAGTTCGGAAGTTGGGGTCGATGTCCTGGTCAGAGGTGCAAACTACACAGGTGTGGGAATCGGACAAATAGCTTATATAGGGGAGGTGTATGCTTCGATGGGTCGACTCCCTGGGTTGAGCGCACCGCGCCAACCTCAAAGACCCTACAGTATGGATGAAGTCGGAAGTTGGGTCCGATGACCGATTCGATACGTAGGCATATTGGCGAGGTCTGAATTTGTGTCCGATGACCTGCCATGCGCAGGAAGGCGGAATTTGGGTCCGATGACCGAGTTGATGGCGTGCCATGCGCAGAAAGGCGGAATTTGGGTCCGATGACCGAGTTGATGTTGATGGCCCGCCATGCACAGGAAGGCGGAATTTGGGTCCGATGACCGATTTGAAGGCGTGCCATACGCAAAAAGGCGGAGTTTGGGTCCGATGACCGAGTTGATATTGATGGCCCGCCATGCGCAGGAAGGCGGAATTTGGGTCCGATGACCTGACATACGCATGGAGTCCGACTCGGGGGCCGATGTTCGATTCGATGACTTGCATTGTGGGTAAAGTCGGAAGTTGTGGTCTTTGACCCGATTCGATGACCAGACTTCGGCTGCTTGAGAATCGGACAAATAACTTATATAGGGGAGGTAGTGTTCTCGAGCATCCTCCCCCCGTGCCCGTTTATGTCGATTGATGCTGGTGCTCGACTGGTTGGAGCGCTCGGATGCAAAAATCTTGCACCAGGATTTATCGATTGTGATGGACACGGCAAGTCTCCTGATTGCTATGCAGGAGCTCATCGTGAATCTCTATGCGGCCTTGGTATGGACTCGACCTGCGGAATGGTTCGGCAATGGTAGTCGCTCCAACACGTCCTTGCAATGGCCACAGAGGTGATTCGACTAGAGCTCCAGTCTAGCTTTTGGGTTGCTTGGCGGACTGGTATAGCCGCGATCGAGTTCCGGCCATGAACGTTTTAGATAGCTCTTGGGCTTTCTGGGACGGAAGTCGGAAGTTTGGGCTGTTGTCCGATTTGATGACCATTCTTCGGATGTGTGAGAATCGGACAAATAACTTATATAGGGGACTGTGTTGTCTCACGCAGCCCCCTCCGTGCCCCTCTATCTCGACCGATGTTGGTGCTTGAAAGGGTTGGGATCGCTCGGATTTATAAACGTGCACCACCATTTGTCGAGTGTGAGGGACGCGGCAGGTCTCCTAAATGCTATGCGGGCGCTCTCTGAGAATCTCTATCCGGCCTCGACACAGACTAGTCTTGCTGAATGGTTTGGCACTGGTAGTCGATCCAACACGTCGTTGTTGTGGCCGCCTAGGCGATTCGATTCGAGCCCCCGTCTAGCTTTTGGGTTGCTTGGCGGATTTTGCCCTATCCGCAAGTGAGCTCGGTCCCTAAACGTTCGAGAAACCCGATTGCTATGCGCCGACTCTCTTTCTTGCGAGCCTCCATCTAGCTTTTGGGTCTCTACGGAACGGAAGTCGGAATCTGGGACCGTTGTTTGATTCGACGAGGCAGACTACGGTTGTGCGAGAATCGGACAAATAACTTATATAGGGGAGGTGTTGACTGGAGCATTCTCCCCCGTGCCCCTCTAACTCGACCAATGCTGGCGCTCGAACGGTGGTAGCGCTCGGATTTTCATTGAGCGCCAGCATTGGTCGATTTAGAGGGGCATGCGAGATTCCCGAATGCTATGCGAGGGCTCTAACGGAAATGTCTATTGGTTTCGGTATGGATGCAATTGCGAGTGGTTCGGCAAAGGTAGTCGTTCCGATGCGTCCATGTCGTGGCCAAATCGATAATTCGATTTGAGCCCTCGTATAGCATTTGGGTCTCTCGATGTGATTCCGCATTCCAGTCCCTTTGGGCACTGCTTGAGCCGCATCCCAGGGGGTTCCCTTCCCAATAATCTGCCTCGCAACCCGATTGCTATGCGGTGAGGCTCCTCGGCCGCCTCGGAACTATCTGTGTATCAGACGCATCGCGGGATAAGGGGTTGGCAACGGTAGTCGCCCCAAGCGCGTCCGATGCTTGGACCATTCCGAGGCGGCCCTGAAGCCTCTTCCGTCTAGCCGTTGGGTCCTTCTCGCCGCATCCCTCGCCTCGCACCCCGATTGCTATGCGGTGAGGCTCCTCGGCCGCCTCGGAACTATCTGTGTATCGGACGCGTCGCGGGATAAGGGGTTGTCACTGGTAGTCGCCCCAAGCGCGTCCGATGCTTGGACCATTCCGAGGCGGCCCTGAAGCCTCTTCCGTCTAGCCGTTGGGTCCTTCTCGCCGCATCCCTCGCCTCGCACCCCGATTGCTATGCGGTGAGGCTCCTCGGCCGCCTCGGAACTATCTGTGTATCGGACGCGTCGCGGGATAAGGGGTTGTCATTGGTAGTCGCCCCAAGCGCGTCCGATGCTTGGACCATTCCGAGGCGGCCCTGAAGCCTCTTCCGTCTAGCCGTTGGGTCCTTCTCGCCGCATCCCTCGCCTCGCACCCCGATTGCTATGCGGTGAGGCTCCTCGGCCGCCTCGGAACTATCTGTGTATCGGACGCGTCGCGGGATAAGGGGTTGTCACTGGTAGTCGCCCCAAGCGCGTCCGATGCTTGGACCATTCCGAGGCGGCCCTGAAGCCTCTTCCGTCTAGCCGTTGGGTCCTTCTCGCCGCATCCCTCGCCTCGCACCCCGATTGCTATGCGGTGAGGCTCCTCGGCCGCCTCGGAACTATCTGTGTATCGGACGCGTCGCGGGATAAGGGGTTGTCACTGGTAGTCGCCCCAAGCGCGTTCGATGCTTGGACCATTCCGAGGCGGCCCTGAAGCCTCTTCCGTCTAGCCGTTGGGTCCTTCTCGCCGCATCCCTCGCCTCGCACCCCGATTGCTATGCGGTGAGGCTCCTCGGCCGCCTTGGAACTATCTGTGTATCGGACGCGTCGCGGGATAAGGGGTTGTCACTGGTAGTCGCCCCAAGCGCGTCCGATGCTTAGACCATTCCGAGGCGGACCCGAAGCCTCTTCCGTCTAGCCGTTGGGTCCTTCTCGCCGCATCCTTCGCCTCGCACCCCGATTGCTATGCGGTGAGGCTCCTCGGCCACCTCGGAACTATCTGTGTATCGGACGCGTCGCGGGATAAGGGGTTGTCACTGGTAGTCGCCCCAAGCGCGTCCGATGCTTGGACCATTCCGAGGCGGACCCGAAGCCTCTTCCGTCTAGCCGTTGGGTCCTTCTCGCCGCATCCCTCGCCTCGCACCCCGATTGCTATGCGGTGAGGCTCCTCGGCCGCCTTGGAACTATCTGTGTATCGGACGCGTCGCGGGATAAGGGGTTGTCACTGGTAGTCGCCCCAAGCGCGTCCGATGCTTGGACCATTCCGAGGCGGACCCGAAGCCTCTTCCGTCTAGCCGTTGGGTCCTTCTCGCCGCATCCCTCGCCTCGCACCCCGATTGCTATGCGGTGAGGCTCCTCGGCCGCCTTGGAACTATCTGTGTATCGGACGCGTCGCGGGATAAGGGGTTGTCACTGGTAGTCGCCCCAAGCGCGTCCGATGCTTGGACCATTCCGAGGCGGACCCGAAGCCTCTTCCGTCTAGCCGTTGGGTCCTTCTCGCCGCATCCCTCGCCTCGCACCCCGATTGCTATGCGGTGAGGCTCCTCGGCCGCCTTGGAACTATCTGTGTATCGGACGCGTCGCGGGATAAGGGGTTGTCACTGGTAGTCGCCCCAAGCGCGTCCGATGCTTGGACCATTCCGAGGCGGCCCCGAAGCCTCTTCCGTGTAGCCGTTGGGTCCTTCTCGCCGCATCCCTCGCCTCGCACCCCGATTGCTATGCGGTGAGGCTCCTCGGCCGCCTTGGAACTATCTGTGTATCGGACGCGTCGCGGGATAAGGGGTTGTCACTGGTAGTCGCCCCAAGCGCGTCCGATGCTTGGACCATTCCGAGGCGGCCCCGAAGCCTCTTCCGTGTAGCCGTTGGGTCCTTCTCGCCGCATCCCTCGCCTCGCACCCCGATTGCTATGCGGTGAGGCTCCTCGGCCGCCTTGGAACTATCTGTGTATCGGACGCGTCGCGGGATAAGGGGTTGTCACTGGTAGTCGCCCCAAGCGCGTCCGATGCTTGGACCATTCCGAGGCGGACCTGAAGCCTCTTCCCTCTAGCCGTTGGGGCTTTCTCGCCGCATCCCTCGCCTCGCACCCTGATTGCTATGCTGTGAGGCTCCTCGGCCGCCTTGGAACTATCTGTGTATCGGACGCATCGCGGGATAAGGGGTTGGCAGTGGTAGTCGCCCCAAGCGCATCCGATGCTTGGACCATTCCGAGGCGGCCCTGCAGCCTCTTCCGTCTAGCCGTTGGGGCCATCTCGCCGCATCCCCCACCTCGCACCACGATTGCTATGCGGTGAGGCTCCTTGGCCGCCTCGGAACTATCTGTGTATCGGACGCATCGCGGGATAAGGGGTTGTCACTGGTAGTCGCCCCAAGCGCGTCCGATGCTTGGACTATTCCGAGGCGGCCCTGCAGCCTCTTCCGTCTAGCCGTTGGGGCCATCTCGCTGCATCCCCCACCTCCTCGGCCGCCTCGGAACTATCTGTGTATCGGACGCATCGCGGGATAAGGGGTTGGCAGTGGTAGTCGCCCCAAGCGCGTCCGATGCTTGGACTATTCCGAGGCAGCCCTGCAGCCTCTTCCGTCTAGCCTTTGGGGCCATCTCGCCGCATCCCTCGCCTCGCACCCCGATTGCTATGCGGTGAGGCTCCTCGGCCGCCTGGGAACTATCTTCGTATCGGACGCATCGCGGGATAAGGGGTTGTCACTGGTAGTCGCCCCAAGCGCGTCCGATGCTTGGACTATTCCGAGGCGGCCCTGTGGCCTCTTCCGTCTAGCCGTTGGGGCCATCTCGCCGCATCCCCCACCTCGCACCCCGATTGCTATGCGGTGAGGCTCTTCGGCCGCCTTGGAACTATCTTCGTATCGGACGCATTGCGGGATAAGGGGTTGTCACTGGTAGTGGCCCCAAGCGCGTCCGATGCTTGGACTATTCCGAGGCGGCCCTGCAGCCTCTTCCGTCTAGCCGTTGGGGCCATCTCGCCGCATCCCCCACCTCGCACCCCGATTGCTATGCGGTGAGGCTCCTCGGCCGCCTTGGAACTATCTTCGTATCGGACGCATCGCGGGATAAGGGGTTGTCACTGGTAGTCGCCCCAAGCGCGTCCGATGCTTGGACTATTCCGACGCGGCCCTGTGGCCTCTTCCGTCTAGCCGTTGGGGCCATCTCGCCGCATCCCCCACCTCGCACCCCGATTGCTATGCGGTGAGGCTCCTCGGCCGCCTTGGAACCATCTTCGTATCGGACGCATCGCGGGATAGGGGGCTGTCACTGGTAGTCGCCCCAAGCGTGTCCGATGCTTGGACCATTCCTAGGCGGCCCTGAAGCCTCTTCCGTCTAGCCGTTGGGGCCTTCCCGCCCCATCCCTCGCCTCGCACCCCCGATTGCTATGCGGTGAGGCTCCTCGGCCGCCTTGGAACCATCTGTGTATCGGACGCATCGCGGGATAAGGGGTTGGCACTGGCAGTCGCCCCAAGCGCGTCCGATGCTTGGAACATTCCGAGGTGGCCCTGAAGCCTCTTCCGTCTAGCCGTTGGGGCCTTCCCGCCCCATCCCTCGCCTCGCACCCCGATTGATATGCGGTGAGGCTCCTCGGCCGCCTTGGAACTATCTGTGTATCGGACGCATCGCGGGATAAGGGGTTGGCACTGGTAGTCGTCCCAATCGCATTCGATGCTTGGACCATTCCGAGGCGGCCCTGCAGCCTCTTCCGTTTAGCCGTCGGGGCCTTCCCGCCGCATCCCTCGCCTCGCATCCCGATTCCTATGCGGTGAGTCTTCTCGGCCGCCGCGGAACTATACCTGTTATTGCTACTGCATCCTTCGGCTGGTAACCTCCTCTGCCGCCTTGGAACGTTCTCTTTGTCGGACGCGTCGCGGGATAAGGGGTTGGCACTGGTAGTCGCCCCAAGCGCGCCCGATGCATAGACCGCTCCGAGTCGACCTTGCTTTCAGCCTCTCACATGCATAGACCTCTCTGAGTCGACCCTGCAGCCTCTCACGTTTAGCCTTTGGAATCTCGCCTCACAACATGATTGCTATCCTTGATGCATCCCTTGCCTCGAGCCCTGATTGCTTTCTTGGCTGCATCCCTCCTCTCCTCACAGCCCGGTTGTCATCACTGCTTCATCCGTCGCTTCATGCATTCTGGCTGCTGGGCCCTTCCCACCGCACACCTCGATTGCTATCTCTTCTGCATCACACACCCCGATTGCTATCTCTGCTACATCCCTCGGCTCTCACTTCTGCATCCTTCGCCTCACACCTCGATTGCTATCAATGCTGCATCCGTAACCTCACACCCCGATTGCTATGCGGGGAGGCTCCTTGGCCGCCTTGGAAATTTCTGTGTGTCGGACGCACCGCGGGATAAGGGGTTGGCACTGGTAGTCGCCCCAAGTGCGCCCGATTCTTAGACCGCTTCGAGGTGACCTCGTAGCCTCTTTCGTCCAGGCTTCCTGCCTTCAACGCCCTTTTTACACCTCGATTGCTATGCGCGGGCTCGTTGGCGTCTATCACCTCTCTGCGAAGAGTGGCACGATGATTGTTGGGGTAAATCGTAGCAGTCCGATCTCTGGCCTTGGGCCATTGTGAGGGCTGATCGATTTCCTGTGCGCATCTCGTGTTCGCCCAGTAACAGACTCGACGACTTGTAATCGGTCTTGTTCCCGATTGTTCCTGGAGGTAGTCTTCGGAACTCTTGGATTTGACCTGTCACTCGAACTGTCCTCTTCCGAGGATGCTTGTGTGTGTGTGCTTGTGCCATTTCCTTGGCGGTATTAACGAGATATTAAAGAGCGGAGTGAGCGCCTCGCCCAGCTATGTTTGGGGCTCTCACTCCCTTACCCGGTGTGCGACCGCTTTGCACGTAGGTTGCGGAGCATCGCGACTCTTTCGATGTTTGGCGGTTGTCTTCCGGTGATGCGTTGGTCCCGAAGTGCACGTTACTAGCATTTCTGCCATTGTTCTCGATCTTTGGCACGTTCCTTCGTTGCAATTGGATATAT
>NW_026728889.1:457500-472500 GCF_030272615.1 Cryptomeria japonica | reverse complement strand
GCATCAAAGGTGCGCACCTCGCTGCCCACCACGGTGCGCAACGCCGGTGGGCACCCGGGAGTGCTTCGAAGTGTGCTCCAAGGTGCTGCGTGCACGTTGTCGGAGCCCGGTTTGCCCCGGGTGCGCACCTCGCGTGCACCTTCGTCGGGGTGGGCACCTTGGCTGGGTTTGCCCCGGCTGCGCTCCGAAGCGGGGTTATTGGAGCGCCGCCTCTTTTTTTGTCGGAGCGTTTGGTGGGGTTTCTCGCATTGGCTCTTCCGAGGCCCGGTTGCCACCCTGGCGCGCACGAAGTCGGAAGTAGGGTTAATTGCCCGGGTGCGCACCTTTGCCAGGGTGGGCACCTTACCTGGGCTGCGCACCAGGGCGGGCTCAAGATGGCACGCGCGTTCCGTTTTTTTCACTATCTTTCAAAACGGAAATTTTAAAATCTCCTTTTTTTTTTGCCTTTTCTGGAAATTAGTGAAGGCAGCGCATCAAAGGTGCGCACCTCGCTGCCCACCTTGGTGTGCTCTGAGGTGCGCACCCGGGAGCGCTACGAAGTGTGCTCCAAGGTGCGGCGTGCACGTTGTCGGAGCCCGGTTTGCCCCGGGTGCGCACCTCGCCTGCACCTTGGCCGGGGTGGGCACCTTGGCTGGGTTTGCCCAGGGTGCGCTCCGAAGCGGGGTTACTGGAGCGCCCCCTCTTTTTTTGTCAGAGCGTTTGGTGGGGTTTCTCGCATTGGCTCTTCCCAGGCCCGGTTGTTGGGTGCGCTCCCACCCTGGCGCGCGCGAAGTTGGAAGTTGGGTTAATTGCCCGGGCGCGCACCTTCGCCAGGGTGGGCACCTTGGTGCGCACACCTTGGCTGGGCTGCGCACCAGGGCGGGCTCAAGATGGCACCAGCATTCCCTTTTTCTCACTATCTTTCAAAACGGAAATTTTAAAATCTCGTTTTTTTTTTGCCTTTTATGGAAATTAGTGAAGGCATCGCATCAAAGGTGCGCACCTCGCTGCCCACCTTGGTGTGCTCCGAGGTGCCCACCACGGTGCGCAACGCCGGTGCGAACCCGGGAGCGCCCCGATGTGTGCTCCAAGGTGCGGCGTGCACGAAGTCGGACCCCGGTTTGCCCCGGGTGCGCACCTCGCGTGCACCTTGGTGCGCACACCTTGGCTGGGTTGCGCGGCCTGGTGGGCACCATGGTGCGCACCAAGGAGCGCTCCGAAGTGTGCTCCAAGGTGCGGCGTGCACGAAGTCGGAGCCCGGTTTGCCCCGGGTACGCACCTCGCGTGCACCTTCGCCGGGGTGGGCACCTCGGCTGGGTTGCGCGCCCTGGTGCGCACCAAGGAGCGCTCCGAAGTGTGCTCCAAGGTGCGGCGTGCACGAAGTCGGAGCCCGGTTTGCCCCGGGTGCGCACCTTCGCCGCGGTGCGCACCATGGCGTGCACGAAGTCGGAGCCCGGTTTGCCCCGGGTGCGCACCTCGCGTGCACCTTCGGCGGGGTTGCGCGCCCTGGTGGGCACCATGGTGCGCACCAAGGAGCGCTCCGAAGTGTGCTCCAAGGTGCGGCGTGCACGAAGTCGGAGCCCGGTTTGCCCCGGGTGCGCACCTCGCGTGCACCTTCGGCGGGGTTGCGCGCCCTGGTGGGCACCATGGTGCGCACCAAGGAGCGCTCCGAAGTGTGCTCCAAGGTGCGGCGTGCACGAAGTCGGAGCCCGGTTTGCCCCGGGTGCGCACCTCGCGTGCACCTTCGCCGCGGTGGGCACCATGGCGTGCACGAAGTCGGAGCCCGGTTTGCCCCGGGTGCGCACCTCGCGTGCACCTTCGCCGGGGTGGGCACCTCGGCTGGGTTGCGCGCCCTGGTGCGCACCAAGGAGCGCTCCGAAGTGTGCTCCAAGGTGCGGCGTGCACGAAGTCGGAGCCCGGTTTGCCCCGGGTGCGCACCTCGCGTGCACCTTCGCCAGGGTGGGCACCTCGGTGCGCACACCTTCTCAATGTTTTCTTGCCTTTTCTGGAAATTGGTGAAGGCAGCGCATCAAAGGTGCGCACCTCGGTGTGCTCCGAGGTGCGAACCCGAGAGCGCTCCGAGGTGCCCACGAAGTCGAAAGTCGGGTTAATTGCATTGTTTTCCCCGGGTGCGCTCCGAGGTGCGCAACATCGGCGCGCACCAAGGAGGGCTCCGAAGTGTGCTCCAAGGTGCGCACGATGGCGTGCACCTCTGGTGCGCACGATTCGGAGCTCGGTTTGACCGGGGTGCGCACACCTTGGCTGGGTTGCGCACCTTTTGTGCGCTCCAAGGTGCGCACGAAGTCGGAGCTCGGTTTGCCCCGGGTGCGCACCTTCGCCAGGGTGCGCACCTTGATGCGCACGCCTTGGCTGGGCTGCGCACCTTGGTGGGCGCCATGGTGCGCACCTTTCGTGCGCTCCAAGGTGCGCACGAAGTCGGAGCTCGGTTTGCCCCGGGTGCGCACCTTGGTGGGCGCCATGGTGCACTCCGAGGTGCCCAAGATTGGTGCGCACCAAGGAGCGCTCCGAAGTGCGCTCCAAGGTGCGCGCGAAGTCGAAAGTTGGGTTAATTGTCCGGTTTGCCTCGGGTGCGCACCTTGCGTGCACCTTCGCCAGGGTGGGCTGGGCTGCGCACACCTTGGCACCCGCGTTTCCTTCATTTTAAATTTTTTTTTTTTACAATCTCTCAAGTGGGAAATTCTATAATCTCAACTTTTTTTGCCTTTTCAGGAAACTTTTGAATGGAGCGCATCATTGGTGCGCTCCGAAGTGTGCTCCAAAGCTCTCTCCAGCTGCGTGCACCTGCCCCGGCCGCGCACCCGGCCCCGCCCAGCTTCGCTCACCTGTCCCGGGCGTCTGGTGCGGAACCTTAGAGTAAGAAACATCACCGTGCACCTTGGCCAACGTGCGCGACTCGACCGAGCGCGCACTGGCCGAGGTGCACACCGATTTCACCTGGGTGCGCGCGCAGCACCTCGGGCGCACCGGGGTGCGCGCACAACGCCCGGGTTGCACCGTGGCCTGTGTGCTCGGGGCGCCTCGGGTGCGCGCTCGGTGTCGCCCCCCGCGCGCGCGGTAGTGCGGGCAGCGCACCCCGGCCCGGCCCGGCCCCGACGAGAACGCAAACGGGCAAAAGGTTTATTCAAATAGCATTGCGACGCCCGGCGAAAAACTAAAAAAGGGTGCAACACCGGGACTTCCCGGGAGGTCACCCATCCCAGTACTACTCCGGCCCAAGCGCGCTTAACTGCGGAGTTCTGATGGGATCCGGTGCACTAACGCTGGTATGATCGCACCCGTTATGAGCTTGTCGCAGTGTGTACTTAGCAAACCGCGACCCACGTGCGAATCCACCCCGGCCACCCACCCCCGTCGAGGTGCACACCCTCCCTCGCGAAGTGCGCCCCGTTCGCCAAGTGTGAGCCCTGCCCGGGTGCGCGCACCTTGCTAGGGCGTCGGGTGTGCACCCGGCCCGGCCTACGTGCGTGCACCTGGAGGGGGCGTCGTGTGCGTGCAGTGTCCCGTCTGCAACGCGGTGCCCACACACCACCTCGGGCGCAACGACCTGCGCTCACATGTGGGCCGAGTGCACCTTGGTGCATGTTCGGGGCGCCTCGGGTGCACGCTCGATCTTGCCCCGGTGCACCAAGGCGCTCGGTTTGCCCCGGGTGCGCACTTGGTGCAAGGTGGGCACCCAAAATAGGGATCAAGCACCAAAACACAAGTTTCGGGATGCAAAATGGGACCCAAGGACCACAAATGCGTTCCAAGACCCATGATGGGTCCACGAGAACAAAAATGTGTTCCGAGACTTAATAAACAAATATTGGGTTTTAGGAGAAGAAACATGCTCTGATGCCCAAAACGAGAATCGACCCCGAAAAGGCCACAGGCCAAAAGTGGGATGCGAGACAAAAAAAAATGGGACCCGAGGACCAAAATTGGGTTCCCAGGTCGAAGACAGGGCAACCGGACAAGAAACGACCTCTAAGGCTCGAAATGAGTCCCGACGACTAAAACTTGACAAGAAGCACCCATCAGGCACCCAACTCGACACCCATGGGATGCCGACCCACCCGGGCTTCCACCTAGCACACCTTGGCACCCACCCACCCTCGCACCCAACCTCGCACCCAACTTAGCACCTTTGAACCCACATTGGCACTCACCCTGACCCTGGCACCTTGGAACCCACATTGGCACTCACCTTGACCCTGGCACCCACCTTTGCACTCACCTTGGGACCCACCCTGGCTCCCACCTCGGCACCCACCCAGACACCCACCTTGGTTCCTTGGCACCCACCTTGGATCCTTGGCACCCACCCCGACACCCACCTTGGCACGCAACTTGGCTACTTGCCACCCACCTTGGCTCCTTGACGCCCACCCCGACAACCACCCCGTGACCTACCCTGGCTAGGGTTGGTGCACACCCACCCTGGTGCCCACCTTGGCACCCACCCTATGACCCACCTTGGCACGCACCTTAGTACCCACCCCGTTACCCACCCTAGGACCCACCCCGTGACCCACCTTGGCCAGGGTGGGTGCACCCACCCTGGTGCCCACCTTGGCACCCACCCATCCTAGCACCCAGCCTGTGACCGGGCTTGGAACCCAACCTTGCACCCGCACCCGTCTTGGCCAGTGTGGGTGCGCACCCATCCTGGCACCCACGTTGTGACACACCCTTTAACCCACGCACCCTAGCACCCACGTTGGCACCCACCTTGGAACCCAACCTAGCAACTTGGCACCCACCCCGTGACCCACCTTGGCATCCACCATAGCAGTCGCCGACTTGGCACCCACCTCGGCACCCACCTTGACACTTGTGGACCCACCTTGCCACTCACCCTAGCATCGACCCATCCTAGCACCCACCCTGGCACCTTTGCACCCTAGCACTCACCCATCCTAGCACCTAACCTGTGACCCACCTTGACACTCACCCTCGCACCCACCTTGGAACCCAACCTAGCACCCACCCACCCTGACACCAACCCTAGCACCTACCCACCCTTGCACCCACCCTGTGACCCATCTTGGCACCCACCCATCCTACCACTCAACCTATCACCCACCTTCTCACCCACCTTGGCATCCACCTTAGCACCCACCCACACTGGCACCTTGGCACCCACCTCGGGCAAGGTGGGTGCACACCCACCCTGGCACCCAATTTAGAACCCACCGAGCATGTTACCCACCTTGGCACCCACATTGCAGCCCACCCTAGTACCCACCCTATGACCCACATTGGCATCCACACCCTAGCACCCAGGCACCTCGACACCCGCCTTGACACCCACCCTAGCACTGAACCTGTGACCCACCTTGGAACTCACCCTAGAACCCACCCACCCTGTGAACCACCTTGGCATCCACCTTAGCACCCACCCACCTTGGCACCCACTCTAGCACTCACCCATCCTAACACCCAACTTGTTACCCACCTTGGCACCCGCCCTCGCGTCCACCTTGAAACCCACCCTAGCACCCACCCACGCAGGAGCCCACCTTGGCACCCAACCTAACACCCACGCATCCTGGCACCCAACTTGTGACCCACCTTGGAACCCACCCTAGTACCCACCTTTGAACCCACTATATCACCAACCCACCTTGGCACCCACCCTATGACCCTCTTTGGAATCCACCCTAGCACGCACCCACCCTGGCACCCACCATGGAGCGCACCCTAGCACCCACCCACCTCGGCACGCACCTCAACACCCACCTTGGTGTGCGCACTGCGCCAACCTCTCAAAGACCCTATGTGGTGCGCTCCAAAGTGTACACCTTTGGTGCGCTCCAAGGTGCGCACCTTTGGTGCACACCGAGGTGCACACCAAAGTGTGCACCGAGGTGAGCACCAAAGTGCACTCCAGGGTGCACACCAAGGCGTGCACCTTTGGTGCGGTCAATGCAAACGAATTCGGAAGTTGGGGTCGATGTCCTAATCGCTGCTGCAGACTACACGTATGAGAATCGGACAAATAGCTTTATATAGGGGAGGTGTTGCGTTTGATGGGTCGACTCCCCTGGTTGTGTGCACTGCACCAACTTCAAAGACCCTGTCTTGTTTAAGAAGTCAAAAGTTGGGGTGGATGTCCTAATCATTGCTGCAGTCTACGCATGTATGAGAATCAGACAAATAGCTTATATAGGGGAGGTGTTGCATTCGGTGGGTTGACTCCCCTGGTTGTGCGCACTGCGCCAACCTCAAAGACCCCGCATAGCAGAAGAAGTCGGAAGTCGGATTTTGGTGAGCACCAAGGCGTGCACCTTTGGTGCGGTCAACGCAGACGAATTCAGAAGTTGGGGTGGATGTCCTAATCGTTGTTGCAGGCTACACATGTATGAGAATCAGACAAATAGCTTATATAGGGGAGGTGTTGGGTTTGATGGGTCAACTCCCTTGGTTGTGCGCATTACGCCAACCTCAAAGACCTTGTTTTCGTTAAGAAGTCAAAAGTTGGGGTCAATGTCCTAATGGCTCCTGCAGGCTACACATGTATGAGAATCGGACAAATAGCTTATATAGGGGAGGTGTTGGGTTTGATGGGTCGACTCCCCTGGTTGTGCGCATTACGTCAACCTCAAAGACCTTGTTTTCGTTAAGAAGTCAAAAGTTGGGGTCGATGTCCTAATTGCTCCTGTAGACTACACATGTATGAGAATCAGACAAATAGCTTATATAGGGGAGGTGTTGGGTTTGATGGGTTGACTCCCCTAGTTGTTCGCATTACACCAACCTCAAAGACCTTGTTTTCGTTTAGAAGCCGAAAGTTGGGGTCGATGTCCTAATTGCTCCTGCAGGCTACGCATGTATGAGAATCAGACAAATAGCTTATATAGGGGAGGTGTTGGGTTTGATGGGTCGACTCCCCTGGTTGTGCGCATTGCGCCAACCTCAAAGACCCTGCATTGCGGATGAAGTCGAAAGTCAGAGTTTGGTGTGCTACAAGGTGTGGTCGAAGGTGCTCACCTAGGTGTGCACCTTTGGAGCACAGGAAAAGTGCCCTCCAAAAGTGCGCACCTTTGGAGTGCACAAAAGTGCCCTCCAAAAGTGCGCACCTTTGGAGCGCAGAAAAGTGCCCTCCAAAAAGTGCCCTCCAAAAGTGCGCACCTTTGGAGCGCAGAAAAGTGCCCTCCAAAAGTGCGCACCTTTGGAGCGCAGAAAAGTGCCCTCCAAAAAGTGCCCTCCAAAAGTGCGCACCTTTGGAGCGCAGAAAAGTGCCCTCCAAAAGTGCGCACCTTTGGAGCGCAGAAAAGTGCCCTCCAAAAAGTGCCCTCCAAAAGTGCGCACCTTTGGAGCGCAGAAAAGTGCCCTCCAAAAAGTGCCCTCCAAAAGTGCGCACCTTTGGAGCGCAGAAAAGTGCCCTCCAAAAAGTGCCCTCCAAAAGTGCGCACCTTTGGAGCGCAGAAAAGTGCCCTCCAAAAAGTGCCCTCCAAAAGTGCGCACCTTTGGAGCGCAGAAAAGTGCCCTCCAAAAAGTGCCCTCCAAAAGTGCGCACCTTTGGAGCGCAGAAAAGTGCCCTCCAAAAGTGCGCACCTTTGGAGCGCACAAAAGTGCCCTCCAAAAGTGCGCACTTTTGGTGCGCACCAAGGCGCTGGTTCGGTCGTTGCAGGCGAGTTCGGAAGTTGGGGTCGATGTCCTGAGCGGAGGTGCAAACTACACAGGTGTCGGAATCGGACAAATAGCTTATATAGGGGAGGTGTATGCTTCGATGGGTCGACTCCCCAGGTTGAGCGCACCGCGCCAACCTCAAAGACCCTACGGTATGGATGAAGTCGGAAGTTGGGTCCGATGACCAATTCGATTAGTAGGTATGCTCATGAGGTCGGAATTTGGGTCCGATGACCTGCCATGTGCAGGAAGGCGAATGTTGACACTGTGCGTTGCAAGGTGCACACCAAGGCGCTGGTGCGGTCTTTTTAGTCGAGTTCGGAAGTTGGGGTCGATGTCCTGATCGGAGGTGCAAGCTACACAGGTGTGGGAATCGGACAAATAGCTTATATAGGGGAGGTGTATGCTTCGTTGGGTCGACTCCCCGGGTTGAGCGCACCGCGCCAACCTCAAAGACCCTACGGTATGGATGAAGTCGGAAGTTGGGTCCGATGACCGATTCGATATGTAGGCATACTCGCGAGGTCGGAATTTGGGTCCGATGACCTGCCACGTGCAGGAAGGCGAATGTTGGCACTGTGCGTTGCAAGGTGCGCACCAAGGCGCTGGTTCGGTCGTTGGAGGCGAGTTCGGAAGTTGGGGTCGATGTCTTGATCGGAGGTGCAAACTACACAGGTGTGGGAATCGGACAAATAGCTTATATAGGGGAGGTGTATGCTTCGTTGGGTCGACTCCCCGGGTTGAGCGCACCGCGCCAACCTCAAAGACCCTACGGTATGGATGAAGTCGGAAGTTGGGTCCGATGACCGATTCGATATGTAGGCATACTCGCGAGGTCGGAATTTGGGTCCGATGACCTGCCATGTGCAGGAAGGCGAATGTTGGGACTGTGCGTCGCAAGGTGCGCACCAAGGCGCTGGTGCCGTCGTTGCAGTCGAGTTCGGAAGTTGGGGTCGATGTCCTGGTCAGAGGTGCAAACTACACAGGTGTGGGAATCGGACAAATAGCTTATATAGGGGAGGTGTATGCTTCGATGGGTCGACTCCCTGGGTTGAGCGCACCGCGCCAACCTCAAAGACCCTACAGTATGGATGAAGTCGGAAGTTGGGTCCGATGACCGATTCGATACGTAGGCATATTGGCGAGGTCTGAATTTGTGTCCGATGACCTGCCATGCGCAGGAAGGCGGAATTTGGGTCCGATGACCGAGTTGATGGCGTGCCATGCGCAGAAAGGCGGAATTTGGGTCCGATGACCGAGTTGATGTTGATGGCCCGCCATGCACAGGAAGGCGGAATTTGGGTCCGATGACCGATTTGAAGGCGTGCCATACGCAAAAAGGCGGAGTTTGGGTCCGATGACCGAGTTGATATTGATGGCCCGCCATGCGCAGGAAGGCGGAATTTGGGTCCGATGACCTGACATACGCATGGAGTCCGACTCGGGGGCCGATGTTCGATTCGATGACTTGCATTGTGGGTAAAGTCGGAAGTTGTGGTCTTTGACCCGATTCGATGACCAGACTTCGGCTGCTTGAGAATCGGACAAATAACTTATATAGGGGAGGTAGTGTTCTCGAGCATCCTCCCCCCGTGCCCGTTTATGTCGATTGATGCTGGTGCTCGACTGGTTGGAGCGCTCGGATGCAAAAATCTTGCACCAGGATTTATCGATTGTGATGGACACGGCAAGTCTCCTGATTGCTATGCAGGAGCTCATCGTGAATCTCTATGCGGCCTTGGTATGGACTCGACCTGCGGAATGGTTCGGCAATGGTAGTCGCTCCAACACGTCCTTGCAATGGCCACAGAGGTGATTCGACTAGAGCTCCAGTCTAGCTTTTGGGTTGCTTGGCGGACTGGTATAGCCGCGATCGAGTTCCGGCCATGAACGTTTTAGATAGCTCTTGGGCTTTCTGGGACGGAAGTCGGAAGTTTGGGCTGTTGTCCGATTTGATGACCATTCTTCGGATGTGTGAGAATCGGACAAATAACTTATATAGGGGACTGTGTTGTCTCACGCAGCCCCCTCCGTGCCCCTCTATCTCGACCGATGTTGGTGCTTGAAAGGGTTGGGATCGCTCGGATTTATAAACGTGCACCACCATTTGTCGAGTGTGAGGGACGCGGCAGGTCTCCTAAATGCTATGCGGGCGCTCTCTGAGAATCTCTATCCGGCCTCGACACAGACTAGTCTTGCTGAATGGTTTGGCACTGGTAGTCGATCCAACACGTCGTTGTTGTGGCCGCCTAGGCGATTCGATTCGAGCCCCCGTCTAGCTTTTGGGTTGCTTGGCGGATTTTGCCCTATCCGCAAGTGAGCTCGGTCCCTAAACGTTCGAGAAACCCGATTGCTATGCGCCGACTCTCTTTCTTGCGAGCCTCCATCTAGCTTTTGGGTCTCTACGGAACGGAAGTCGGAATCTGGGACCGTTGTTTGATTCGACGAGGCAGACTACGGTTGTGCGAGAATCGGACAAATAACTTATATAGGGGAGGTGTTGACTGGAGCATTCTCCCCCGTGCCCCTCTAACTCGACCAATGCTGGCGCTCGAACGGTGGTAGCGCTCGGATTTTCATTGAGCGCCAGCATTGGTCGATTTAGAGGGGCATGCGAGATTCCCGAATGCTATGCGAGGGCTCTAACGGAAATGTCTATTGGTTTCGGTATGGATGCAATTGCGAGTGGTTCGGCAAAGGTAGTCGTTCCGATGCGTCCATGTCGTGGCCAAATCGATAATTCGATTTGAGCCCTCGTATAGCATTTGGGTCTCTCGATGTGATTCCGCATTCCAGTCCCTTTGGGCACTGCTTGAGCCGCATCCCAGGGGGTTCCCTTCCCAATAATCTGCCTCGCAACCCGATTGCTATGCGGTGAGGCTCCTCGGCCGCCTCGGAACTATCTGTGTATCAGACGCATCGCGGGATAAGGGGTTGGCAACGGTAGTCGCCCCAAGCGCGTCCGATGCTTGGACCATTCCGAGGCGGCCCTGAAGCCTCTTCCGTCTAGCCGTTGGGTCCTTCTCGCCGCATCCCTCGCCTCGCACCCCGATTGCTATGCGGTGAGGCTCCTCGGCCGCCTCGGAACTATCTGTGTATCGGACGCGTCGCGGGATAAGGGGTTGTCACTGGTAGTCGCCCCAAGCGCGTCCGATGCTTGGACCATTCCGAGGCGGCCCTGAAGCCTCTTCCGTCTAGCCGTTGGGTCCTTCTCGCCGCATCCCTCGCCTCGCACCCCGATTGCTATGCGGTGAGGCTCCTCGGCCGCCTCGGAACTATCTGTGTATCGGACGCGTCGCGGGATAAGGGGTTGTCATTGGTAGTCGCCCCAAGCGCGTCCGATGCTTGGACCATTCCGAGGCGGCCCTGAAGCCTCTTCCGTCTAGCCGTTGGGTCCTTCTCGCCGCATCCCTCGCCTCGCACCCCGATTGCTATGCGGTGAGGCTCCTCGGCCGCCTCGGAACTATTTGTGTATCGGACGCGTCGCGGGATAAGGGGTTGTCACTGGTAGTCGCCCCAAGCGCGTCCGATGCTTGGACCATTCCGAGGCGGCCCTGAAGCCTCTTCCGTCTAGCCGTTGGGTCCTTCTCGCCGCATCCCTCGCCTCGCACCCCGATTGCTATGCGGTGAGGCTCCTCGGCCGCCTCGGAACTATCTGTGTATCGGACGCGTCGCGGGATAAGGGGTTGTCACTGGTAGTCGCCCCAAGCGCGTTCGATGCTTGGACCATTCCGAGGCGGCCCTGAAGCCTCTTCCGTCTAGCCGTTGGGTCCTTCTCGCCGCATCCCTCGCCTCGCACCCCGATTGCTATGCGGTGAGGCTCCTCGGCCGCCTTGGAACTATCTGTGTATCGGACGCGTCGCGGGATAAGGGGTTGTCACTGGTAGTCGCCCCAAGCGCGTCCGATGCTTAGACCATTCCGAGGCGGACCCGAAGCCTCTTCCGTCTAGCCGTTGGGTCCTTCTCGCCGCATCCTTCGCCTCGCACCCCGATTGCTATGCGGTGAGGCTCCTCGGCCGCCTCGGAACTATCTGTGTATCGGACGCGTCGCGGGATAAGGGGTTGTCACTGGTAGTCGCCCCAAGCGCGTCCGATGCTTGGACCATTCCGAGGCGGACCCGAAGCCTCTTTCGTCTAGCCGTTGGGTCCTTCTCGCCGCATCCCTCGCCTCGCACCCCGATTGCTATGCGGTGAGGCTCCTCGGCCGCCTTGGAACTATCTGTGTATCGGACGCGTCGCGGGATAAGGGGTTGTCACTGGTAGTCGCCCCAAGCGCGTCCGATGCTTGGACCATTCCGAGGCGGACCCGAAGCCTCTTCCGTCTAGCCGTTGGGTCCTTCTCGCCGCATCCCTCGCCTCGCACCCCGATTGCTATGCGGTGAGGCTCCTCGGCCGCCTTGGAACTATCTGTGTATCGGACGCGTCGCGGGATAAGGGGTTGTCACTGGTAGTCGCCCCAAGCGCGTCCGATGCTTGGACCATTCCGAGGCGGACCCGAAGCCTCTTCCGTCTAGCCGTTGGGTCCTTCTCGCCGCATCCCTCGCCTCGCACCCCGATTGCTATGCGGTGAGGCTCCTCGGCCGCCTTGGAACTATCTGTGTATCGGACGCGTCGCGGGATAAGGGGTTGTCACTGGTAGTCGCCCCAAGCGCGTCCGATGCTTGGACCATTCCGAGGCGGCCCCGAAGCCTCTTCCGTGTAGCCGTTGGGTCCTTCTCGCCGCATCCCTCGCCTCGCACCCCGATTGCTATGCGGTGAGGCTCCTCGGCCGCCTTGGAACTATCTGTGTATCGGACGCGTCGCGGGATAAGGGGTTGTCACTGGTAGTCGCCCCAAGCGCGTCCGATGCTTGGACCATTCCGAGGCGGCCCCGAAGCCTCTTCCGTGTAGCCGTTGGGTCCTTCTCGCCGCATCCCTCGCCTCGCACCCCGATTGCTATGCGGTGAGGCTCCTCGGCCGCCTTGGAACTATCTGTGTATCGGACGCGTCGCGGGATAAGGGGTTGTCACTGGTAGTCGCCCCAAGCGCGTCCGATGCTTGGACCATTCCGAGGCGGACCTGAAGCCTCTTCCCTCTAGCCGTTGGGGCTTTCTCGCCGCATCCCTCGCCTCGCACCCTGATTGCTATGCTGTGAGGCTCCTCGGCCGCCTTGGAACTATCTGTGTATCGGACGCATCGCGGGATAAGGGGTTGGCAGTGGTAGTCGCCCCAAGCGCATCCGATGCTTGGACCATTCCGAGGCGGCCCTGCAGCCTCTTCCGTCTAGCCGTTGGGGCCATCTCGCCGCATCCCCCACCTCGCACCACGATTGCTATGCGGTGAGGCTCCTTGGCCGCCTCGGAACTATCTGTGTATCGGACGCATCGCGGGATAAGGGGTTGTCACTGGTAGTCGCCCCAAGCGCGTCCGATGCTTGGACTATTCCGAGGCGGCCCTGCAGCCTCTTCCGTCTAGCCGTTGGGGCCATCTCGCTGCATCCCCCACCTCCTCGGCCGCCTCGGAACTATCTGTGTATCGGACGCATCGCGGGATAAGGGGTTGGCAGTGGTAGTCGCCCCAAGCGCGTCCGATGCTTGGACTATTCCGAGGCAGCCCTGCAGCCTCTTCCGTCTAGCCTTTGGGGCCATCTCGCCGCATCCCTCGCCTCGCACCCCGATTGCTATGCGGTGAGGCTCCTCGGCCGCCTGGGAACTATCTTCGTATCGGACGCATCGCGGGATAAGGGGTTGTCACTGGTAGTCGCCCCAAGCGCGTCCGATGCTTGGACTATTCCGAGGCGGCCCTGTGGCCTCTTCCGTCTAGCCGTTGGGGCCATCTCGCCGCATCCCCCACCTCGCACCCCGATTGCTATGCGGTGAGGCTCTTCGGCCGCCTTGGAACTATCTTCGTATCGGACGCATTGCGGGATAAGGGGTTGTCACTGGTAGTGGCCCCAAGCGCGTCCGATGCTTGGACTATTCCGAGGCGGCCCTGCAGCCTCTTCCGTCTAGCCGTTGGGGCCATCTCGCCGCATCCCCCACCTCGCACCCCGATTGCTATGCGGTGAGGCTCCTCGGCCGCCTTGGAACTATCTTCGTATCGGACGCATCGCGGGATAAGGGGTTGTCACTGGTAGTCGCCCCAAGCGCGTCCGATGCTTGGACTATTCCGACGCGGCCCTGTGGCCTCTTCCGTCTAGCCGTTGGGGCCATCTCGCCGCATCCCCCACCTCGCACCCCGATTGCTATGCGGTGAGGCTCCTCGGCCGCCTTGGAACCATCTTCGTATCGGACGCATCGCGGGATAGGGGGCTGTCACTGGTAGTCGCCCCAAGCGTGTCCGATGCTTGGACCATTCCTAGGCGGCCCTGAAGCCTCTTCCGTCTAGCCGTTGGGGCCTTCCCGCCCCATCCCTCGCCTCGCACCCCCGATTGCTATGCGGTGAGGCTCCTCGGCCGCCTTGGAACCATCTGTGTATCGGACGCATCGCGGGATAAGGGGTTGGCACTGGCAGTCGCCCCAAGCGCGTCCGATGCTTGGACCATTCCGAGGTGGCCCTGAAGCCTCTTCCGTCTAGCCGTTGGGGCCTTCCCGCCCCATCCCTCGCCTCGCACCCCGATTGATATGCGGTGAGGCTCCTCGGCCGCCTTGGAACTATCTGTGTATCGGACGCATCGCGGGATAAGGGGTTGGCACTGGTAGTCGTCCCAATCGCATCCGATGCTTGGACCATTCCGAGGCGGCCCTGCAGCCTCTTCCGTTTAGCCGTCGGGGCCTTCCCGCCGCATCCCTCGCCTCGCATCCCGATTCCTATGCGGTGAGTCTTCTCGGCCGCCGCGGAACTATACCTGTTATTGCTACTGCATCCTTCGGCTGGTAACCTCCTCTGCCGCCTTGGAACGTTCTCTTTGTCGGACGCGTCGCGGGATAAGGGGTTGGCACTGGTAGTCGCCCCAAGCGCGCCCGATGCATAGACCGCTCCGAGTCGACCTTGCTTTCAGCCTCTCACATGCATAGACCTCTCTGAGTCGACCCTGCAGCCTCTCACGTTTAGCCTTTGGAATCTCGCCTCACAACATGATTGCTATCCTTGATGCATCCCTTGCCTCGAGCCCTGATTGCTTTCTTGGCTGCATCCCTCCTCTCCTCACAGCCCGGTTGTCATCACTGCTTCATCCGTCGCTTCATGCATTCTGGCTGCTGGGCCCTTCCCACCGCACACCTCGATTGCTATCTCTTCTGCATCACACACCCCGATTGCTATCTCTGCTACATCCCTCGGCTCTCACTTCTGCATCCTTCGCCTCACACCTCGATTGCTATCAATGCTGCATCCGTAACCTCACACCCCGATTGCTATGCGGGGAGGCTCCTTGGCCGCCTTGGAAATTTCTGTGTGTCGGACGCA
>NW_026728889.1:432500-447500 GCF_030272615.1 Cryptomeria japonica | reverse complement strand
GTGAAGGCAGCGCATCAAAGGTGCGCAACGCTGGTGCGAACCTGGGAGCGCTCCGATGTGTGCTCCAAGGTGCGGCGTGCACGAAGTCGGACCCCGGTTTGCCCCGGGTGCGCACCTCGCGTGCACCTTGGTGCGCACACCTTGGCTGGGTTGCGCGCCCTGGTGGGCACCATGGTGCGCACCAAGGAGCGCTCCGAAGTGTGCTCCAAGGTGCGGCGTGCACGAAGTCGGAGCCCGGTTTGCCCCGGGTGCGCACCTCGCGTGCACCTTCGCCGCGGTGGGCACCATGGCGTGCACGAAGTCGGAGCCCGGTTTGCCCCGGGTGCGCACCTCGCGTGCACCTTCGCCGGGGTGGGCACCTTGGTGTGCAGACCTTGGCTGGGTTGCGCGCCCTGGTGGGCACCATGGTGCGCACCAAGGAGCGCTCCGAAGTGTGCTCCAAGGTGCGGCCTGCACGAAGTCGGAGCCCGGTTTGCCCCGGGTGTGCACCTCGGGTGGGCACCTTGGTGCGCATGCCTTGCCTGGGCTGCGCACCAGGGCGGGCTCAAGATGGCACCCGCGTTCCTTTTTTTTCACTATCTTTCAAAACGGAAATTTTAAAATCTCATTTTTTTTTGCCTTTTTCTGGAAATTAGTGAAGGCAGCGCATCAAAGGTGCGCACCTCGCTGCCCACCACGGTGCGCAACGCCGGTGGGCACCCGGGAGTGCTTCGAAGTGTGCTCCAAGGTGCTGCGTGCACGTTGTCGGAGCCCGGTTTGCCCCGGGTGCGCACCTCGCGTGCACCTTCGTCGGGGTGGGCACCTTGGCTGGGTTTGCCCCGGCTGCGCTCCGAAGCGGGGTTATTGGAGCGCCGCCTCTTTTTTTGTCGGAGCGTTTGGTGGGGTTTCTCGCATTGGCTCTTCCGAGGCCCGGTTGCCACCCTGGCGCGCACGAAGTCGGAAGTAGGGTTAATTGCCCGGGTGCGCACCTTTGCCAGGGTGGGCACCTTACCTGGGCTGCGCACCAGGGCGGGCTCAAGATGGCACGCGCGTTCCGTTTTTTTCACTATCTTTCAAAACGGAAATTTTAAAATCTCCTTTTTTTTTTGCCTTTTCTGGAAATTAGTGAAGGCAGCGCATCAAAGGTGCGCACCTCGCTGCCCACCTTGGTGTGCTCTGAGGTGCGCACCCGGGAGCGCTACGAAGTGTGCTCCAAGGTGCGGCGTGCACGTTGTCGGAGCCCGGTTTGCCCCGGGTGCGCACCTCGCCTGCACCTTGGCCGGGGTGGGCACCTTGGCTGGGTTTGCCCAGGGTGCGCTCCGAAGCGGGGTTACTGGAGCGCCCCCTCTTTTTTTGTCAGAGCGTTTGGTGGGGTTTCTCGCATTGGCTCTTCCCAGGCCCGGTTGTTGGGTGCGCTCCCACCCTGGCGCGCGCGAAGTTGGAAGTTGGGTTAATTGCCCGGGCGCGCACCTTCGCCAGGGTGGGCACCTTGGTGCGCACACCTTGGCTGGGCTGCGCACCAGGGCGGGCTCAAGATGGCACCAGCATTCCCTTTTTCTCACTATCTTTCAAAACGGAAATTTTAAAATCTCGTTTTTTTTTTGCCTTTTATGGAAATTAGTGAAGGCATCGCATCAAAGGTGCGCACCTCGCTGCCCACCTTGGTGTGCTCCGAGGTGCCCACCACGGTGCGCAACGCTGGTGCGAACCCGGGAGCGCCCCGATGTGTGCTCCAAGGTGCGGCGTGCACGAAGTCGGACCCCGGTTTGCCCCGGGTGCGCACCTCGCGTGCACCTTGGTGCGCACACCTTGGCTGGGTTGCGCGGCCTGGTGGGCACCATGGTGCGCACCAAGGAGCGCTCCGAAGTGTGCTCCAAGGTGCGGCGTGCACGAAGTCGGAGCCCGGTTTGCCCCGGGTACGCACCTCGCGTGCACCTTCGCCGGGGTGGGCACCTCGGCTGGGTTGCGCGCCCTGGTGCGCACCAAGGAGCGCTCCGAAGTGTGCTCCAAGGTGCGGCGTGCACGAAGTCGGAGCCCGGTTTGCCCCGGGTGCGCACCTTCGCCGCGGTGCGCACCATGGCGTGCACGAAGTCGGAGCCCGGTTTGCCCCGGGTGCGCACCTCGCGTGCACCTTCGGCGGGGTTGCGCGCCCTGGTGGGCACCATGGTGCGCACCAAGGAGCGCTCCGAAGTGTGCTCCAAGGTGCGGCGTGCACGAAGTCGGAGCCCGGTTTGCCCCGGGTGCGCACCTCGCGTGCACCTTCGGCGGGGTTGCGCGCCCTGGTGGGCACCATGGTGCGCACCAAGGAGCGCTCCGAAGTGTGCTCCAAGGTGCGGCGTGCACGAAGTCGGAGCCCGGTTTGCCCCGGGTGCGCACCTCGCGTGCACCTTCGCCGCGGTGGGCACCATGGCGTGCACGAAGTCGGAGCCCGGTTTGCCCCGGGTGCGCACCTCGCGTGCACCTTCGCCGGGGTGGGCACCTCGGCTGGGTTGCGCGCCCTGGTGCGCACCAAGGAGCGCTCCGAAGTGTGCTCCAAGGTGCGGCGTGCACGAAGTCGGAGCCCGGTTTGCCCCGGGTGCGCACCTCGCGTGCACCTTCGCCAGGGTGGGCACCTCGGTGCGCACACCTTCTCAATGTTTTCTTGCCTTTTCTGGAAATTGGTGAAGGCAGCGCATCAAAGGTGCGCACCTCGGTGTGCTCCGAGGTGCGAACCCGAGAGCGCTCCGAGGTGCCCACGAAGTCGAAAGTCGGGTTAATTGCATTGTTTTCCCCGGGTGCGCTCCGAGGTGCGCAACATCGGCGCGCACCAAGGAGGGCTCCGAAGTGTGCTCCAAGGTGCGCACGATGGCGTGCACCTCTGGTGCGCACGATTCGGAGCTCGGTTTGACCGGGGTGCGCACACCTTGGCTGGGTTGCGCACCTTTTGTGCGCTCCAAGGTGCGCACGAAGTCGGAGCTCGGTTTGCCCCGGGTGCGCACCTTCGCCAGGGTGCGCACCTTGATGCGCACGCCTTGGCTGGGCTGCGCACCTTGGTGGGCGCCATGGTGCGCACCTTTCGTGCGCTCCAAGGTGCGCACGAAGTCGGAGCTCGGTTTGCCCCGGGTGCGCACCTTGGTGGGCGCCATGGTGCACTCCGAGGTGCCCAAGATTGGTGCGCACCAAGGAGCGCTCCGAAGTGCGCTCCAAGGTGCGCGCGAAGTCGAAAGTTGGGTTAATTGTCCGGTTTGCCTCGGGTGCGCACCTTGCGTGCACCTTCGCCAGGGTGGGCTGGGCTGCGCACACCTTGGCACCCGCGTTTCCTTCATTTTAAATTTTTTTTTTTTACAATCTCTCAAGTGGGAAATTCTATAATCTCAACTTTTTTTGCCTTTTCAGGAAACTTTTGAATGGAGCGCATCATTGGTGCGCTCCGAAGTGTGCTCCAAAGCTCTCTCCAGCTGCGTGCACCTGCCCCGGCCGCGCACCCGGCCCCGCCCAGCTTCGCTCACCTGTCCCGGGCGTCTGGTGCGGAACCTTAGAGTAAGAAACATCACCGTGCACCTTGGCCAACGTGCGCGACTCGACCGAGCGCGCACTGGCCGAGGTGCACACCGATTTCACCTGGGTGCGCGCGCAGCACCTCGGGCGCACCGGGGTGCGCGCACAACGCCCGGGTTGCACCGTGGCCTGTGTGCTCGGGGCGCCTCGGGTGCGCGCTCGGTGTCGCCCCCGCGCGCGCGGTAGTGCGGGCAGCGCACCCCGGCCCGGCCCGGCCCCGACGAGAACGCAAACGGGCAAAAGGTTTATTCAAATAGCATTGCGACGCCCGGCGAAAAACTAAAAAAGGGTGCAACACCGGGACTTCCCGGGAGGTCACCCATCCCAGTACTACTCCGGCCCAAGCGCGCTTAACTGCGGAGTTCTGATGGGATCCGGTGCACTAACGCTGGTATGATCGCACCCGTTATGAGCTTGTCGCAGTGTGTACTTAGCAAACCGCGACCCACGTGCGAATCCACCCCGGCCACCCACCCCCGTCGAGGTGCACACCCTCCCTCGCGAAGTGCGCCCCGTTCGCCAAGTGTGAGCCCTGCCCGGGTGCGCGCACCTTGCTAGGGCGTCGGGTGTGCACCCGGCCCGGCCTACGTGCGTGCACCTGGAGGGGGCGTCGTGTGCGTGCAGTGTCCCGTCTGCAACGCGGTGCCCACACACCACCTCGGGCGCAACGACCTGCGCTCACATGTGGGCCGAGTGCACCTTGGTGCATGTTCGGGGCGCCTCGGGTGCACGCTCGATCTTGCCCCGGTGCACCAAGGCGCTCGGTTTGCCCCGGGTGCGCACTTGGTGCAAGGTGGGCACCCAAAATAGGGATCAAGCACCAAAACACAAGTTTCGGGATGCAAAATGGGACCCAAGGACCACAAATGCGTTCCAAGACCCATGATGGGTCCACGAGAACAAAAATGTGTTCCGAGACTTAATAAACAAATATTGGGTTTTAGGAGAAGAAACATGCTCTGATGCCCAAAACGAGAATCGACCCCGAAAAGGCCACAGGCCAAAAGTGGGATGCGAGACAAAAAAAAATGGGACCCGAGGACCAAAATTGGGTTCCCAGGTCGAAGACAGGGCAACCGGACAAGAAACGACCTCTAAGGCTCGAAATGAGTCCCGACGACTAAAACTTGACAAGAAGCACCCATCAGGCACCCAACTCGACACCCATGGGATGCCGACCCACCCGGGCTTCCACCTAGCACACCTTGGCACCCACCCACCCTCGCACCCAACCTCGCACCCAACTTAGCACCTTTGAACCCACATTGGCACTCACCCTGACCCTGGCACCTTGGAACCCACATTGGCACTCACCTTGACCCTGGCACCCACCTTTGCACTCACCTTGGGACCCACCCTGGCTCCCACCTCGGCACCCACCCAGACACCCACCTTGGTTCCTTGGCACCCACCTTGGATCCTTGGCACCCACCCCGACACCCACCTTGGCACGCAACTTGGCTACTTGCCACCCACCTTGGCTCCTTGACGCCCACCCCGACAACCACCCCGTGACCTACCCTGGCTAGGGTTGGTGCACACCCACCCTGGTGCCCACCTTGGCACCCACCCTATGACCCACCTTGGCACGCACCTTAGTACCCACCCCGTTACCCACCCTAGGACCCACCCCGTGACCCACCTTGGCCAGGGTGGGTGCACCCACCCTGGTGCCCACCTTGGCACCCACCCATCCTAGCACCCAGCCTGTGACCGGGCTTGGAACCCAACCTTGCACCCGCACCCGTCTTGGCCAGTGTGGGTGCGCACCCATCCTGGCACCCACGTTGTGACACACCCTTTAACCCACGCACCCTAGCACCCACGTTGGCACCCACCTTGGAACCCAACCTAGCAACTTGGCACCCACCCCGTGACCCACCTTGGCATCCACCATAGCAGTCGCCGACTTGGCACCCACCTCGGCACCCACCTTGACACTTGTGGACCCACCTTGCCACTCACCCTAGCATCGACCCATCCTAGCACCCACCCTGGCACCTTTGCACCCTAGCACTCACCCATCCTAGCACCTAACCTGTGACCCACCTTGACACTCACCCTCGCACCCACCTTGGAACCCAACCTAGCACCCACCCACCCTGACACCAACCCTAGCACCTACCCACCCTTGCACCCACCCTGTGACCCATCTTGGCACCCACCCATCCTACCACTCAACCTATCACCCACCTTCTCACCCACCTTGGCATCCACCTTAGCACCCACCCACACTGGCACCTTGGCACCCACCTCGGGCAAGGTGGGTGCACACCCACCCTGGCACCCAATTTAGAACCCACCGAGCATGTTACCCACCTTGGCACCCACATTGCAGCCCACCCTAGTACCCACCCTATGACCCACATTGGCATCCACACCCTAGCACCCAGGCACCTCGACACCCGCCTTGACACCCACCCTAGCACTGAACCTGTGACCCACCTTGGAACTCACCCTAGAACCCACCCACCCTGTGAACCACCTTGGCATCCACCTTAGCACCCACCCACCTTGGCACCCACTCTAGCACTCACCCATCCTAACACCCAACTTGTTACCCACCTTGGCACCCGCCCTCGCGTCCACCTTGAAACCCACCCTAGCACCCACCCACGCAGGAGCCCACCTTGGCACCCAACCTAACACCCACGCATCCTGGCACCCAACTTGTGACCCACCTTGGAACCCACCCTAGTACCCACCTTTGAACCCACTATATCACCAACCCACCTTGGCACCCACCCTATGACCCTCTTTGGAATCCACCCTAGCACGCACCCACCCTGGCACCCACCATGGAGCGCACCCTAGCACCCACCCACCTCGGCACGCACCTCAACACCCACCTTGGTGTGCGCACTGCGCCAACCTCTCAAAGACCCTATGTGGTGCGCTCCAAAGTGTACACCTTTGGTGCGCTCCAAGGTGCGCACCTTTGGTGCACACCGAGGTGCACACCAAAGTGTGCACCGAGGTGAGCACCAAAGTGCACTCCAGGGTGCACACCAAGGCGTGCACCTTTGGTGCGGTCAATGCAAACGAATTCGGAAGTTGGGGTCGATGTCCTAATCGCTGCTGCAGACTACACGTATGAGAATCGGACAAATAGCTTTATATAGGGGAGGTGTTGCGTTTGATGGGTCGACTCCCCTGGTTGTGTGCACTGCACCAACTTCAAAGACCCTGTCTTGTTTAAGAAGTCAAAAGTTGGGGTGGATGTCCTAATCATTGCTGCAGTCTACGCATGTATGAGAATCAGACAAATAGCTTATATAGGGGAGGTGTTGCATTCGGTGGGTTGACTCCCCTGGTTGTGCGCACTGCGCCAACCTCAAAGACCCCGCATAGCAGAAGAAGTCGGAAGTCGGATTTTGGTGAGCACCAAGGCGTGCACCTTTGGTGCGGTCAACGCAGACGAATTCAGAAGTTGGGGTGGATGTCCTAATCGTTGTTGCAGGCTACACATGTATGAGAATCAGACAAATAGCTTATATAGGGGAGGTGTTGGGTTTGATGGGTCAACTCCCTTGGTTGTGCGCATTACGCCAACCTCAAAGACCTTGTTTTCGTTAAGAAGTCAAAAGTTGGGGTCAATGTCCTAATGGCTCCTGCAGGCTACACATGTATGAGAATCGGACAAATAGCTTATATAGGGGAGGTGTTGGGTTTGATGGGTCGACTCCCCTGGTTGTGCGCATTACGTCAACCTCAAAGACCTTGTTTTCGTTAAGAAGTCAAAAGTTGGGGTCGATGTCCTAATTGCTCCTGTAGACTACACATGTATGAGAATCAGACAAATAGCTTATATAGGGGAGGTGTTGGGTTTGATGGGTTGACTCCCCTAGTTGTTCGCATTACACCAACCTCAAAGACCTTGTTTTCGTTTAGAAGCCGAAAGTTGGGGTCGATGTCCTAATTGCTCCTGCAGGCTACGCATGTATGAGAATCAGACAAATAGCTTATATAGGGGAGGTGTTGGGTTTGATGGGTCGACTCCCCTGGTTGTGCGCATTGCGCCAACCTCAAAGACCCTGCATTGCGGATGAAGTCGAAAGTCAGAGTTTGGTGTGCTACAAGGTGTGGTCGAAGGTGCTCACCTAGGTGTGCACCTTTGGAGCACAGGAAAAGTGCCCTCCAAAAGTGCGCACCTTTGGAGTGCACAAAAGTGCCCTCCAAAAGTGCGCACCTTTGGAGCGCAGAAAAGTGCCCTCCAAAAAGTGCCCTCCAAAAGTGCGCACCTTTGGAGCGCAGAAAAGTGCCCTCCAAAAAGTGCCCTCCAAAAGTGCGCACCTTTGGAGCGCAGAAAAGTGCCCTCCAAAAAGTGCCCTCCAAAAGTGCGCACCTTTGGAGCTCCAAAAAGTGCCCTCCAAAAGTGCGCACCTTTGGAGCGCAGAAAAGTGCCCTCCAAAAAGTGCCCTCCAAAAGTGCGCACCTTTGGAGCGCAGAAAAGTGCCCTCCAAAAAGTGCCCTCCAAAAGTGCGCACCTTTGGAGCGCAGAAAAGTGCCCTCCAAAAAGTGCCCTCCAAAAGTGCGCACCTTTGGAGCGCAGAAAAGTGCCCTCCAAAAAGTGCCCTCCAAAAGTGCGCACCTTTGGAGCGCAGAAAAGTGCCCTCCAAAAGTGCGCACCTTTGGAGCGCACAAAAGTGCCCTCCAAAAGTGCGCACTTTTGGTGCGCACCAAGGCGCTGGTTCGGTCGTTGCAGGCGAGTTCGGAAGTTGGGGTCGATGTCCTGAGCGGAGGTGCAAACTACACAGGTGTCGGAATCGGACAAATAGCTTATATAGGGGAGGTGTATGCTTCGATGGGTCGACTCCCCAGGTTGAGCGCACCGCGCCAACCTCAAAGACCCTACGGTATGGATGAAGTCGGAAGTTGGGTCCGATGACCAATTCGATTAGTAGGTATGCTCATGAGGTCGGAATTTGGGTCCGATGACCTGCCATGTGCAGGAAGGCGAATGTTGACACTGTGCGTTGCAAGGTGCACACCAAGGCGCTGGTGCGGTCTTTTTAGTCGAGTTCGGAAGTTGGGGTCGATGTCCTGATCGGAGGTGCAAGCTACACAGGTGTGGGAATCGGACAAATAGCTTATATAGGGGAGGTGTATGCTTCGTTGGGTCGACTCCCCGGGTTGAGCGCACCGCGCCAACCTCAAAGACCCTACGGTATGGATGAAGTCGGAAGTTGGGTCCGATGACCGATTCGATATGTAGGCATACTCGCGAGGTCGGAATTTGGGTCCGATGACCTGCCACGTGCAGGAAGGCGAATGTTGGCACTGTGCGTTGCAAGGTGCGCACCAAGGCGCTGGTTCGGTCGTTGGAGGCGAGTTCGGAAGTTGGGGTCGATGTCTTGATCGGAGGTGCAAACTACACAGGTGTGGGAATCGGACAAATAGCTTATATAGGGGAGGTGTATGCTTCGTTGGGTCGACTCCCCGGGTTGAGCGCACCGCGCCAACCTCAAAGACCCTACGGTATGGATGAAGTCGGAAGTTGGGTCCGATGACCGATTCGATATGTAGGCATACTCGCGAGGTCGGAATTTGGGTCCGATGACCTGCCATGTGCAGGAAGGCGAATGTTGGGACTGTGCGTCGCAAGGTGCGCACCAAGGCGCTGGTGCCGTCGTTGCAGTCGAGTTCGGAAGTTGGGGTCGATGTCCTGGTCAGAGGTGCAAACTACACAGGTGTGGGAATCGGACAAATAGCTTATATAGGGGAGGTGTATGCTTCGATGGGTCGACTCCCTGGGTTGAGCGCACCGCGCCAACCTCAAAGACCCTACAGTATGGATGAAGTCGGAAGTTGGGTCCGATGACCGATTCGATACGTAGGCATATTGGCGAGGTCTGAATTTGTGTCCGATGACCTGCCATGCGCAGGAAGGCGGAATTTGGGTCCGATGACCGAGTTGATGGCGTGCCATGCGCAGAAAGGCGGAATTTGGGTCCGATGACCGAGTTGATGTTGATGGCCCGCCATGCACAGGAAGGCGGAATTTGGGTCCGATGACCGATTTGAAGGCGTGCCATACGCAAAAAGGCGGAGTTTGGGTCCGATGACCGAGTTGATATTGATGGCCCGCCATGCGCAGGAAGGCGGAATTTGGGTCCGATGACCTGACATACGCATGGAGTCCGACTCGGGGGCCGATGTTCGATTCGATGACTTGCATTGTGGGTAAAGTCGGAAGTTGTGGTCTTTGACCCGATTCGATGACCAGACTTCGGCTGCTTGAGAATCGGACAAATAACTTATATAGGGGAGGTAGTGTTCTCGAGCATCCTCCCCCCGTGCCCGTTTATGTCGATTGATGCTGGTGCTCGACTGGTTGGAGCGCTCGGATGCAAAAATCTTGCACCAGGATTTATCGATTGTGATGGACACGGCAAGTCTCCTGATTGCTATGCAGGAGCTCATCGTGAATCTCTATGCGGCCTTGGTATGGACTCGACCTGCGGAATGGTTCGGCAATGGTAGTCGCTCCAACACGTCCTTGCAATGGCCACAGAGGTGATTCGACTAGAGCTCCAGTCTAGCTTTTGGGTTGCTTGGCGGACTGGTATAGCCGCGATCGAGTTCCGGCCATGAACGTTTTAGATAGCTCTTGGGCTTTCTGGGACGGAAGTCGGAAGTTTGGGCTGTTGTCCGATTTGATGACCATTCTTCGGATGTGTGAGAATCGGACAAATAACTTATATAGGGGACTGTGTTGTCTCACGCAGCCCCCTCCGTGCCCCTCTATCTCGACCGATGTTGGTGCTTGAAAGGGTTGGGATCGCTCGGATTTATAAACGTGCACCACCATTTGTCGAGTGTGAGGGACGCGGCAGGTCTCCTAAATGCTATGCGGGCGCTCTCTGAGAATCTCTATCCGGCCTCGACACAGACTAGTCTTGCTGAATGGTTTGGCACTGGTAGTCGATCCAACACGTCGTTGTTGTGGCCGCCTAGGCGATTCGATTCGAGCCCCCGTCTAGCTTTTGGGTTGCTTGGCGGATTTTGCCCTATCCGCAAGTGAGCTCGGTCCCTAAACGTTCGAGAAACCCGATTGCTATGCGCCGACTCTCTTTCTTGCGAGCCTCCATCTAGCTTTTGGGTCTCTACGGAACGGAAGTCGGAATCTGGGACCGTTGTTTGATTCGACGAGGCAGACTACGGTTGTGCGAGAATCGGACAAATAACTTATATAGGGGAGGTGTTGACTGGAGCATTCTCCCCCGTGCCCCTCTAACTCGACCAATGCTGGCGCTCGAACGGTGGTAGCGCTCGGATTTTCATTGAGCGCCAGCATTGGTCGATTTAGAGGGGCATGCGAGATTCCCGAATGCTATGCGAGGGCTCTAACGGAAATGTCTATTGGTTTCGGTATGGATGCAATTGCGAGTGGTTCGGCAAAGGTAGTCGTTCCGATGCGTCCATGTCGTGGCCAAATCGATAATTCGATTTGAGCCCTCGTATAGCATTTGGGTCTCTCGATGTGATTCCGCATTCCAGTCCCTTTGGGCACTGCTTGAGCCGCATCCCAGGGGGTTCCCTTCCCAATAATCTGCCTCGCAACCCGATTGCTATGCGGTGAGGCTCCTCGGCCGCCTCGGAACTATCTGTGTATCAGACGCATCGCGGGATAAGGGGTTGGCAACGGTAGTCGCCCCAAGCGCGTCCGATGCTTGGACCATTCCGAGGCGGCCCTGAAGCCTCTTCCGTCTAGCCGTTGGGTCCTTCTCGCCGCATCCCTCGCCTCGCACCCCGATTGCTATGCGGTGAGGCTCCTCGGCCGCCTCGGAACTATCTGTGTATCGGACGCGTCGCGGGATAAGGGGTTGTCACTGGTAGTCGCCCCAAGCGCGTCCGATGCTTGGACCATTCCGAGGCGGCCCTGAAGCCTCTTCCGTCTAGCCGTTGGGTCCTTCTCGCCGCATCCCTCGCCTCGCACCCCGATTGCTATGCGGTGAGGCTCCTCGGCCGCCTCGGAACTATCTGTGTATCGGACGCGTCGCGGGATAAGGGGTTGTCATTGGTAGTCGCCCCAAGCGCGTCCGATGCTTGGACCATTCCGAGGCGGCCCTGAAGCCTCTTCCGTCTAGCCGTTGGGTCCTTCTCGCCGCATCCCTCGCCTCGCACCCCGATTGCTATGCGGTGAGGCTCCTCGGCCGCCTCGGAACTATCTGTGTATCGGACGCGTCGCGGGATAAGGGGTTGTCACTGGTAGTCGCCCCAAGCGCGTCCGATGCTTGGACCATTCCGAGGCGGCCCTGAAGCCTCTTCCGTCTAGCCGTTGGGTCCTTCTCGCCGCATCCCTCGCCTCGCACCCCGATTGCTATGCGGTGAGGCTCCTCGGCCGCCTCGGAACTATCTGTGTATCGGACGCGTCGCGGGATAAGGGGTTGTCACTGGTAGTCGCCCCAAGCGCGTTCGATGCTTGGACCATTCCGAGGCGGCCCTGAAGCCTCTTCCGTCTAGCCGTTGGGTCCTTCTCGCCGCATCCCTCGCCTCGCACCCCGATTGCTATGCGGTGAGGCTCCTCGGCCGCCTTGGAACTATCTGTGTATCGGACGCGTCGCGGGATAAGGGGTTGTCACTGGTAGTCGCCCCAAGCGCGTCCGATGCTTAGACCATTCCGAGGCGGACCCGAAGCCTCTTCCGTCTAGCCGTTGGGTCCTTCTCGCCGCATCCTTCGCCTCGCACCCCGATTGCTATGCGGTGAGGCTCCTCGGCCGCCTCGGAACTATCTGTGTATCGGACGCGTCGCGGGATAAGGGGTTGTCACTGGTAGTCGCCCCAAGCGCGTCCGATGCTTGGACCATTCCGAGGCGGACCCGAAGCCTCTTCCGTCTAGCCGTTGGGTCCTTCTCGCCGCATCCCTCGCCTCGCACCCCGATTGCTATGCGGTGAGGCTCCTCGGCCGCCTTGGAACTATCTGTGTATCGGACGCGTCGCGGGATAAGGGGTTGTCACTGGTAGTCGCCCCAAGCGCGTCCGATGCTTGGACCATTCCGAGGCGGACCCGAAGCCTCTTCCGTCTAGCCGTTGGGTCCTTCTCGCCGCATCCCTCGCCTCGCACCCCGATTGCTATGCGGTGAGGCTCCTCGGCCGCCTCGGAACTATCTGTGTATCGGACGCGTCGCGGGATAAGGGGTTGTCACTGGTAGTCGCCCCAAGCGCGTCCGATGCTTGGACCATTCCGAGGCGGACCCGAAGCCTCTTCCGTCTAGCCGTTGGGTCCTTCTCGCCGCATCCCTCGCCTCGCACCCCGATTGCTATGCGGTGAGGCTCCTCGGCCGCCTTGGAACTATCTGTGTATCGGACGCGTCGCGGGATAAGGGGTTGTCACTGGTAGTCGCCCCAAGCGCGTCCGATGCTTGGACCATTCCGAGGCGGCCCCGAAGCCTCTTCCGTGTAGCCGTTGGGTCCTTCTCGCCGCATCCCTCGCCTCGCACCCCGATTGCTATGCGGTGAGGCTCCTCGGCCGCCTTGGAACTATCTGTGTATCGGACGCGTCGCGGGATAAGGGGTTGTCACTGGTAGTCGCCCCAAGCGCGTCCGATGCTTGGACCATTCCGAGGCGGCCCCGAAGCCTCTTCCGTGTAGCCGTTGGGTCCTTCTCGCCGCATCCCTCGCCTCGCACCCCGATTGCTATGCGGTGAGGCTCCTCGGCCGCCTTGGAACTATCTGTGTATCGGACGCGTCGCGGGATAAGGGGTTGTCACTGGTAGTCGCCCCAAGCGCGTCCGATGCTTGGACCATTCCGAGGCGGACCTGAAGCCTCTTCCCTCTAGCCGTTGGGGCTTTCTCGCCGCATCCCTCGCCTCGCACCCTGATTGCTATGCTGTGAGGCTCCTCGGCCGCCTTGGAACTATCTGTGTATCGGACGCATCGCGGGATAAGGGGTTGGCAGTGGTAGTCGCCCCAAGCGCATCCGATGCTTGGACCATTCCGAGGCGGCCCTGCAGCCTCTTCCGTCTAGCCGTTGGGGCCATCTCGCCGCATCCCCCACCTCGCACCACGATTGCTATGCGGTGAGGCTCCTTGGCCGCCTCGGAACTATCTGTGTATCGGACGCATCGCGGGATAAGGGGTTGTCACTGGTAGTCGCCCCAAGCGCGTCCGATGCTTGGACTATTCCGAGGCGGCCCTGCAGCCTCTTCCGTCTAGCCGTTGGGGCCATCTCGCTGCATCCCCCACCTCCTCGGCCGCCTCGGAACTATCTGTGTATCGGACGCATCGCGGGATAAGGGGTTGGCAGTGGTAGTCGCCCCAAGCGCGTCCGATGCTTGGACTATTCCGAGGCAGCCCTGCAGCCTCTTCCGTCTAGCCTTTGGGGCCATCTCGCCGCATCCCTCGCCTCGCACCCCGATTGCTATGCGGTGAGGCTCCTCGGCCGCCTGGGAACTATCTTCGTATCGGACGCATCGCGGGATAAGGGGTTGTCACTGGTAGTCGCCCCAAGCGCGTCCGATGCTTGGACTATTCCGAGGCGGCCCTGTGGCCTCTTCCGTCTAGCCGTTGGGGCCATCTCGCCGCATCCCCCACCTCGCACCCCGATTGCTATGCGGTGAGGCTCTTCGGCCGCCTTGGAACTATCTTCGTATCGGACGCATTGCGGGATAAGGGGTTGTCACTGGTAGTGGCCCCAAGCGCGTCCGATGCTTGGACTATTCCGAGGCGGCCCTGCAGCCTCTTCCGTCTAGCCGTTGGGGCCATCTCGCCGCATCCCCCACTTCGCACCCCGATTGCTATGCGGTGAGGCTCCTCGGCCGCCTTGGAACTATCTTCGTATCGGACGCATCGCGGGATAAGGGGTTGTCACTGGTAGTCGCCCCAAGCGCGTCCGATGCTTGGACTATTCCGACGCGGCCCTGTGGCCTCTTCCGTCTAGCCGTTGGGGCCATCTCGCCGCATCCCCCACCTCGCACCCCGATTGCTATGCGGTGAGGCTCCTCGGCCGCCTTGGAACCATCTTCGTATCGGACGCATCGCGGGATAGGGGGCTGTCACTGGTAGTCGCCCCAAGCGTGTCCGATGCTTGGACCATTCCTAGGCGGCCCTGAAGCCTCTTCCGTCTAGCCGTTGGGGCCTTCCCGCCCCATCCCTCGCCTCGCACCCCCGATTGCTATGCGGTGAGGCTCCTCGGCCGCCTTGGAACCATCTGTGTATCGGACGCATCGCGGGATAAGGGGTTGGCACTGGCAGTCGCCCCAAGCGCGTCCGATGCTTGGACCATTCCGAGGTGGCCCTGAAGCCTCTTCCGTCTAGCCGTTGGGGCCTTCCCGCCCCATCCCTCGCCTCGCACCCCGATTGATATGCGGTGAGGCTCCTCGGCCGCCTTGGAACTATCTGTGTATCGGACGCATCGCGGGATAAGGGGTTGGCACTGGTAGTCGTCCCAATCGCATCCGATGCTTGGACCATTCCGAGGCGGCCCTGCAGCCTCTTCCGTTTAGCCGTCGGGGCCTTCCCGCCGCATCCCTCGCCTCGCAT
>NW_026728889.1:407500-422500 GCF_030272615.1 Cryptomeria japonica | reverse complement strand
TTCTGGGTAGGGGCTTCGGGTGCGCATTACATTTTTGCCCAAGCGTCCAGTGGGGTTTCTGGTGCGCTCCGAAGTGGGGTTATTGGAGCGCATCAAAGGTGCGCAATGCTGGTGCGAACCCGGGAGCGCTCCGATGTGTGCTCCAAGGTGCGGCGTGCACGAAGTCCGAGCCCGGTTTGCCCCGGGTGCGCACCTCGCGTGCACCTTCGCCGGGGTGAGCACCTTGGTGTGCAGACCTTGGTTGGGTTGCGCGCCCTGGTGCGCACCAAGGAGCGCTCTGAAGTGTGCTCCAAGGTGCGGCGTGCACGAAGTCGGAGCCCGGTTTGCCCCGGGTGTGCACCTCGGGTGCGCACCTCGCGTGCACCTTCGCTGCGGTGGGCACCTTGGCTGGGTTGCGCGCCTTGGTGGGCACCATGCAGTGCACGAAGTCGGAGCCCGGATTGCCCCGGGCGCGCACCTCCGCCAGGGTGGGCACCTTGGTGCGCACAACTTGCCTGGGCTGCGCACCAGGAAGGGCTCAAGATGGCACCCGCGTTCCGTTTTTTTCACTATCTTTCAGAACGGAAATTTTAAAATCTCGTTTTTTTTTGCCTTTTCTGGAAATTAGTGAAGGCAGCGCATCAAAGGTGCGCAACGCTGGTGCGAACCTGGGAGCGCTCCGATGTGTGCTCCAAGGTGCGGCGTGCACGAAGTCGGACCCCGGTTTGCCCCGGGTGCGCACCTCGCGTGCACCTTGGTGCGCACACCTTGGCTGGGTTGCGCGCCCTGGTGGGCACCATGGTGCGCACCAAGGAGCGCTCCGAAGTGTGCTCCAAGGTGCGGCGTGCACGAAGTCGGAGCCCGGTTTGCCCCGGGTGCGCACCTCGCGTGCACCTTCGCCGCGGTGGGCACCATGGCGTGCACGAAGTCGGAGCCCGGTTTGCCCCGGGTGCGCACCTCGCGTGCACCTTCGCCGGGGTGGGCACCTTGGTGTGCAGACCTTGGCTGGGTTGCGCGCCCTGGTGGGCACCATGGTGCGCACCAAGGAGCGCTCCGAAGTGTGCTCCAAGGTGCGGCCTGCACGAAGTCGGAGCCCGGTTTGCCCCGGGTGTGCACCTCGGGTGGGCACCTTGGTGCGCATGCCTTGCCTGGGCTGCGCACCAGGGCGGGCTCAAGATGGCACCCGCGTTCCTTTTTTTTCACTATCTTTCAAAACGGAAATTTTAAAATCTCATTTTTTTTTGCCTTTTTCTGGAAATTAGTGAAGGCAGCGCATCAAAGGTGCGCACCTCGCTGCCCACCACGGTGCGCAACGCCGGTGGGCACCCGGGAGTGCTTCGAAGTGTGCTCCAAGGTGCTGCGTGCACGTTGTCGGAGCCCGGTTTGCCCCGGGTGCGCACCTCGCGTGCACCTTCGTCGGGGTGGGCACCTTGGCTGGGTTTGCCCCGGCTGCGCTCCGAAGCGGGGTTATTGGAGCGCCGCCTCTTTTTTTGTCGGAGCGTTTGGTGGGGTTTCTCGCATTGGCTCTTCCGAGGCCCGGTTGCCACCCTGGCGCGCACGAAGTCGGAAGTAGGGTTAATTGCCCGGGTGCGCACCTTTGCCAGGGTGGGCACCTTACCTGGGCTGCGCACCAGGGCGGGCTCAAGATGGCACGCGCGTTCCGTTTTTTTCACTATCTTTCAAAACGGAAATTTTAAAATCTCCTTTTTTTTTTGCCTTTTCTGGAAATTAGTGAAGGCAGCGCATCAAAGGTGCGCACCTCGCTGCCCACCTTGGTGTGCTCTGAGGTGCGCACCCGGGAGCGCTACGAAGTGTGCTCCAAGGTGCGGCGTGCACGTTGTCGGAGCCCGGTTTGCCCCGGGTGCGCACCTCGCCTGCACCTTGGCCGGGGTGGGCACCTTGGCTGGGTTTGCCCAGGGTGCGCTCCGAAGCGGGGTTACTGGAGCGCCCCCTCTTTTTTTGTCAGAGCGTTTGGTGGGGTTTCTCGCATTGGCTCTTCCCAGGCCCGGTTGTTGGGTGCGCTCCCACCCTGGCGCGCGCGAAGTTGGAAGTTGGGTTAATTGCCCGGGCGCGCACCTTCGCCAGGGTGGGCACCTTGGTGCGCACACCTTGGCTGGGCTGCGCACCAGGGCGGGCTCAAGATGGCACCAGCATTCCCTTTTTCTCACTATCTTTCAAAACGGAAATTTTAAAATCTCGTTTTTTTTTTGCCTTTTATGGAAATTAGTGAAGGCATCGCATCAAAGGTGCGCACCTCGCTGCCCACCTTGGTGTGCTCCGAGGTGCCCACCACGGTGCGCAACGCCGGTGCGAACCCGGGAGCGCCCCGATGTGTGCTCCAAGGTGCGGCGTGCACGAAGTCGGACCCCGGTTTGCCCCGGGTGCGCACCTCGCGTGCACCTTGGTGCGCACACCTTGGCTGGGTTGCGCGGCCTGGTGGGCACCATGGTGCGCACCAAGGAGCGCTCCGAAGTGTGCTCCAAGGTGCGGCGTGCACGAAGTCGGAGCCCGGTTTGCCCCGGGTACGCACCTCGCGTGCACCTTCGCCGGGGTGGGCACCTCGGCTGGGTTGCGCGCCCTGGTGCGCACCAAGGAGCGCTCCGAAGTGTGCTCCAAGGTGCGGCGTGCACGAAGTCGGAGCCCGGTTTGCCCCGGGTGCGCACCTTCGCCGCGGTGCGCACCATGGCGTGCACGAAGTCGGAGCCCGGTTTGCCCCGGGTGCGCACCTCGCGTGCACCTTCGGCGGGGTTGCGCGCCCTGGTGGGCACCATGGTGCGCACCAAGGAGCGCTCCGAAGTGTGCTCCAAGGTGCGGCGTGCACGAAGTCGGAGCCCGGTTTGCCCCGGGTGCGCACCTCGCGTGCACCTTCGGCGGGGTTGCGCGCCCTGGTGGGCACCATGGTGCGCACCAAGGAGCGCTCCGAAGTGTGCTCCAAGGTGCGGCGTGCACGAAGTCGGAGCCCGGTTTGCCCCGGGTGCGCACCTCGCGTGCACCTTCGCCGCGGTGGGCACCATGGCGTGCACGAAGTCGGAGCCCGGTTTGCCCCGGGTGCGCACCTCGCGTGCACCTTCGCCGGGGTGGGCACCTCGGCTGGGTTGCGCGCCCTGGTGCGCACCAAGGAGCGCTCCGAAGTGTGCTCCAAGGTGCGGCGTGCACGAAGTCGGAGCCCGGTTTGCCCCGGGTGCGCACCTCGCGTGCACCTTCGCCAGGGTGGGCACCTCGGTGCGCACACCTTCTCAATGTTTTCTTGCCTTTTCTGGAAATTGGTGAAGGCAGCGCATCAAAGGTGCGCACCTCGGTGTGCTCCGAGGTGCGAACCCGAGAGCGCTCCGAGGTGCCCACGAAGTCGAAAGTCGGGTTAATTGCATTGTTTTCCCCGGGTGCGCTCCGAGGTGCGCAACATCGGCGCGCACCAAGGAGGGCTCCGAAGTGTGCTCCAAGGTGCGCACGATGGCGTGCACCTCTGGTGCGCACGATTCGGAGCTCGGTTTGACCGGGGTGCGCACACCTTGGCTGGGTTGCGCACCTTTTGTGCGCTCCAAGGTGCGCACGAAGTCGGAGCTCGGTTTGCCCCGGGTGCGCACCTTCGCCAGGGTGCGCACCTTGATGCGCACGCCTTGGCTGGGCTGCGCACCTTGGTGGGCGCCATGGTGCGCACCTTTCGTGCGCTCCAAGGTGCGCACGAAGTCGGAGCTCGGTTTGCCCCGGGTGCGCACCTTGGTGGGCGCCATGGTGCACTCCGAGGTGCCCAAGATTGGTGCGCACCAAGGAGCGCTCCGAAGTGCGCTCCAAGGTGCGCGCGAAGTCGAAAGTTGGGTTAATTGTCCGGTTTGCCTCGGGTGCGCACCTTGCGTGCACCTTCGCCAGGGTGGGCTGGGCTGCGCACACCTTGGCACCCGCGTTTCCTTCATTTTAAATTTTTTTTTTTTACAATCTCTCAAGTGGGAAATTCTATAATCTCAACTTTTTTTGCCTTTTCAGGAAACTTTTGAATGGAGCGCATCATTGGTGCGCTCCGAAGTGTGCTCCAAAGCTCTCTCCAGCTGCGTGCACCTGCCCCGGCCGCGCACCCGGCCCCGCCCAGCTTCGCTCACCTGTCCCGGGCGTCTGGTGCGGAACCTTAGAGTAAGAAACATCACCGTGCACCTTGGCCAACGTGCGCGACTCGACCGAGCGCGCACTGGCCGAGGTGCACACCGATTTCACCTGGGTGCGCGCGCAGCACCTCGGGCGCACCGGGGTGCGCGCACAACGCCCGGGTTGCACCGTGGCCTGTGTGCTCGGGGCGCCTCGGGTGCGCGCTCGGTGTCGCCCCCGCGCGCGCGGTAGTGCGGGCAGCGCACCCCGGCCCGGCCCGGCCCCGACGAGAACGCAAACGGGCAAAAGGTTTATTCAAATAGCATTGCGACGCCCGGCGAAAAACTAAAAAAGGGTGCAACACCGGGACTTCCCGGGAGGTCACCCATCCCAGTACTACTCCGGCCCAAGCGCGCTTAACTGCGGAGTTCTGATGGGATCCGGTGCACTAACGCTGGTATGATCGCACCCGTTATGAGCTTGTCGCAGTGTGTACTTAGCAAACCGCGACCCACGTGCGAATCCACCCCGGCCACCCACCCCCGTCGAGGTGCACACCCTCCCTCGCGAAGTGCGCCCCGTTCGCCAAGTGTGAGCCCTGCCCGGGTGCGCGCACCTTGCTAGGGCGTCGGGTGTGCACCCGGCCCGGCCTACGTGCGTGCACCTGGAGGGGGCGTCGTGTGCGTGCAGTGTCCCGTCTGCAACGCGGTGCCCACACACCACCTCGGGCGCAACGACCTGCGCTCACATGTGGGCCGAGTGCACCTTGGTGCATGTTCGGGGCGCCTCGGGTGCACGCTCGATCTTGCCCCGGTGCACCAAGGCGCTCGGTTTGCCCCGGGTGCGCACTTGGTGCAAGGTGGGCACCCAAAATAGGGATCAAGCACCAAAACACAAGTTTCGGGATGCAAAATGGGACCCAAGGACCACAAATGCGTTCCAAGACCCATGATGGGTCCACGAGAACAAAAATGTGTTCCGAGACTTAATAAACAAATATTGGGTTTTAGGAGAAGAAACATGCTCTGATGCCCAAAACGAGAATCGACCCCGAAAAGGCCACAGGCCAAAAGTGGGATGCGAGACAAAAAAAAATGGGACCCGAGGACCAAAATTGGGTTCCCAGGTCGAAGACAGGGCAACCGGACAAGAAACGACCTCTAAGGCTCGAAATGAGTCCCGACGACTAAAACTTGACAAGAAGCACCCATCAGGCACCCAACTCGACACCCATGGGATGCCGACCCACCCGGGCTTCCACCTAGCACACCTTGGCACCCACCCACCCTCGCACCCAACCTCGCACCCAACTTAGCACCTTTGAACCCACATTGGCACTCACCCTGACCCTGGCACCTTGGAACCCACATTGGCACTCACCTTGACCCTGGCACCCACCTTTGCACTCACCTTGGGACCCACCCTGGCTCCCACCTCGGCACCCACCCAGACACCCACCTTGGTTCCTTGGCACCCACCTTGGATCCTTGGCACCCACCCCGACACCCACCTTGGCACGCAACTTGGCTACTTGCCACCCACCTTGGCTCCTTGACGCCCACCCCGACAACCACCCCGTGACCTACCCTGGCTAGGGTTGGTGCACACCCACCCTGGTGCCCACCTTGGCACCCACCCTATGACCCACCTTGGCACGCACCTTAGTACCCACCCCGTTACCCACCCTAGGACCCACCCCGTGACCCACCTTGGCCAGGGTGGGTGCACCCACCCTGGTGCCCACCTTGGCACCCACCCATCCTAGCACCCAGCCTGTGACCGGGCTTGGAACCCAACCTTGCACCCGCACCCGTCTTGGCCAGTGTGGGTGCGCACCCATCCTGGCACCCACGTTGTGACACACCCTTTAACCCACGCACCCTAGCACCCACGTTGGCACCCACCTTGGAACCCAACCTAGCAACTTGGCACCCACCCCGTGACCCACCTTGGCATCCACCATAGCAGTCGCCGACTTGGCACCCACCTCGGCACCCACCTTGACACTTGTGGACCCACCTTGCCACTCACCCTAGCATCGACCCATCCTAGCACCCACCCTGGCACCTTTGCACCCTAGCACTCACCCATCCTAGCACCTAACCTGTGACCCACCTTGACACTCACCCTCGCACCCACCTTGGAACCCAACCTAGCACCCACCCACCCTGACACCAACCCTAGCACCTACCCACCCTTGCACCCACCCTGTGACCCATCTTGGCACCCACCCATCCTACCACTCAACCTATCACCCACCTTCTCACCCACCTTGGCATCCACCTTAGCACCCACCCACACTGGCACCTTGGCACCCACCTCGGGCAAGGTGGGTGCACACCCACCCTGGCACCCAATTTAGAACCCACCGAGCATGTTACCCACCTTGGCACCCACATTGCAGCCCACCCTAGTACCCACCCTATGACCCACATTGGCATCCACACCCTAGCACCCAGGCACCTCGACACCCGCCTTGACACCCACCCTAGCACTGAACCTGTGACCCACCTTGGAACTCACCCTAGAACCCACCCACCCTGTGAACCACCTTGGCATCCACCTTAGCACCCACCCACCTTGGCACCCACTCTAGCACTCACCCATCCTAACACCCAACTTGTTACCCACCTTGGCACCCGCCCTCGCGTCCACCTTGAAACCCACCCTAGCACCCACCCACGCAGGAGCCCACCTTGGCACCCAACCTAACACCCACGCATCCTGGCACCCAACTTGTGACCCACCTTGGAACCCACCCTAGTACCCACCTTTGAACCCACTATATCACCAACCCACCTTGGCACCCACCCTATGACCCTCTTTGGAATCCACCCTAGCACGCACCCACCCTGGCACCCACCATGGAGCGCACCCTAGCACCCACCCACCTCGGCACGCACCTCAACACCCACCTTGGTGTGCGCACTGCGCCAACCTCTCAAAGACCCTATGTGGTGCGCTCCAAAGTGTACACCTTTGGTGCGCTCCAAGGTGCGCACCTTTGGTGCACACCGAGGTGCACACCAAAGTGTGCACCGAGGTGAGCACCAAAGTGCACTCCAGGGTGCACACCAAGGCGTGCACCTTTGGTGCGGTCAATGCAAACGAATTCGGAAGTTGGGGTCGATGTCCTAATCGCTGCTGCAGACTACACGTATGAGAATCGGACAAATAGCTTTATATAGGGGAGGTGTTGCGTTTGATGGGTCGACTCCCCTGGTTGTGTGCACTGCACCAACTTCAAAGACCCTGTCTTGTTTAAGAAGTCAAAAGTTGGGGTGGATGTCCTAATCATTGCTGCAGTCTACGCATGTATGAGAATCAGACAAATAGCTTATATAGGGGAGGTGTTGCATTCGGTGGGTTGACTCCCCTGGTTGTGCGCACTGCGCCAACCTCAAAGACCCCGCATAGCAGAAGAAGTCGGAAGTCGGATTTTGGTGAGCACCAAGGCGTGCACCTTTGGTGCGGTCAACGCAGACGAATTCAGAAGTTGGGGTGGATGTCCTAATCGTTGTTGCAGGCTACACATGTATGAGAATCAGACAAATAGCTTATATAGGGGAGGTGTTGGGTTTGATGGGTCAACTCCCTTGGTTGTGCGCATTACGCCAACCTCAAAGACCTTGTTTTCGTTAAGAAGTCAAAAGTTGGGGTCAATGTCCTAATGGCTCCTGCAGGCTACACATGTATGAGAATCGGACAAATAGCTTATATAGGGGAGGTGTTGGGTTTGATGGGTCGACTCCCCTGGTTGTGCGCATTACGTCAACCTCAAAGACCTTGTTTTCGTTAAGAAGTCAAAAGTTGGGGTCGATGTCCTAATTGCTCCTGTAGACTACACATGTATGAGAATCAGACAAATAGCTTATATAGGGGAGGTGTTGGGTTTGATGGGTTGACTCCCCTAGTTGTTCGCATTACACCAACCTCAAAGACCTTGTTTTCGTTTAGAAGCCGAAAGTTGGGGTCGATGTCCTAATTGCTCCTGCAGGCTACGCATGTATGAGAATCAGACAAATAGCTTATATAGGGGAGGTGTTGGGTTTGATGGGTCGACTCCCCTGGTTGTGCGCATTGCGCCAACCTCAAAGACCCTGCATTGCGGATGAAGTCGAAAGTCAGAGTTTGGTGTGCTACAAGGTGTGGTCGAAGGTGCTCACCTAGGTGTGCACCTTTGGAGCACAGGAAAAGTGCCCTCCAAAAGTGCGCACCTTTGGAGTGCACAAAAGTGCCCTCCAAAAGTGCGCACCTTTGGAGCGCAGAAAAGTGCCCTCCAAAAAGTGCCCTCCAAAAGTGCGCACCTTTGGAGCGCAGAAAAGTGCCCTCCAAAAAGTGCCCTCCAAAAGTGCGCACCTTTGGAGCGCAGAAAAGTGCCCTCCAAAAAGTGCCCTCCAAAAGTGCGCACCTTTGGAGCGCAGAAAAGTGCCCTCCAAAAGTGCGCACCTTTGGAGCGCAGAAAAGTGCCCTCCAAAAAGTGCCCTCCAAAAGTGCGCACCTTTGGAGCGCAGAAAAGTGCCCTCCAAAAAGTGCCCTCCAAAAGTGCGCACCTTTGGAGCGCAGAAAAGTGCCCTCCAAAAAGTGCCCTCCAAAAGTGCGCACCTTTGGAGCGCAGAAAAGTGCCCTCCAAAAAGTGCCCTCCAAAAGTGCGCACCTTTGGAGCGCAGAAAAGTGCCCTCCAAAAAGTGCCCTCCAAAAGTGCGCACCTTTGGAGCGCAGAAAAGTGCCCTCCAAAAGTGCGCACCTTTGGAGCGCACAAAAGTGCCCTCCAAAAGTGCGCACTTTTGGTGCGCACCAAGGCGCTGGTTCGGTCGTTGCAGGCGAGTTCGGAAGTTGGGGTCGATGTCCTGAGCGGAGGTGCAAACTACACAGGTGTCGGAATCGGACAAATAGCTTATATAGGGGAGGTGTATGCTTCGATGGGTCGACTCCCCAGGTTGAGCGCACCGCGCCAACCTCAAAGACCCTACGGTATGGATGAAGTCGGAAGTTGGGTCCGATGACCAATTCGATTAGTAGGTATGCTCATGAGGTCGGAATTTGGGTCCGATGACCTGCCATGTGCAGGAAGGCGAATGTTGACACTGTGCGTTGCAAGGTGCACACCAAGGCGCTGGTGCGGTCTTTTTAGTCGAGTTCGGAAGTTGGGGTCGATGTCCTGATCGGAGGTGCAAGCTACACAGGTGTGGGAATCGGACAAATAGCTTATATAGGGGAGGTGTATGCTTCGTTGGGTCGACTCCCCGGGTTGAGCGCACCGCGCCAACCTCAAAGACCCTACGGTATGGATGAAGTCGGAAGTTGGGTCCGATGACCGATTCGATATGTAGGCATACTCGCGAGGTCGGAATTTGGGTCCGATGACCTGCCACGTGCAGGAAGGCGAATGTTGGCACTGTGCGTTGCAAGGTGCGCACCAAGGCGCTGGTTCGGTCGTTGGAGGCGAGTTCGGAAGTTGGGGTCGATGTCTTGATCGGAGGTGCAAACTACACAGGTGTGGGAATCGGACAAATAGCTTATATAGGGGAGGTGTATGCTTCGTTGGGTCGACTCCCCGGGTTGAGCGCACCGCGCCAACCTCAAAGACCCTACGGTATGGATGAAGTCGGAAGTTGGGTCCGATGACCGATTCGATATGTAGGCATACTCGCGAGGTCGGAATTTGGGTCCGATGACCTGCCATGTGCAGGAAGGCGAATGTTGGGACTGTGCGTCGCAAGGTGCGCACCAAGGCGCTGGTGCCGTCGTTGCAGTCGAGTTCGGAAGTTGGGGTCGATGTCCTGGTCAGAGGTGCAAACTACACAGGTGTGGGAATCGGACAAATAGCTTATATAGGGGAGGTGTATGCTTCGATGGGTCGACTCCCTGGGTTGAGCGCACCGCGCCAACCTCAAAGACCCTACAGTATGGATGAAGTCGGAAGTTGGGTCCGATGACCGATTCGATACGTAGGCATATTGGCGAGGTCTGAATTTGTGTCCGATGACCTGCCATGCGCAGGAAGGCGGAATTTGGGTCCGATGACCGAGTTGATGGCGTGCCATGCGCAGAAAGGCGGAATTTGGGTCCGATGACCGAGTTGATGTTGATGGCCCGCCATGCACAGGAAGGCGGAATTTGGGTCCGATGACCGATTTGAAGGCGTGCCATACGCAAAAAGGCGGAGTTTGGGTCCGATGACCGAGTTGATATTGATGGCCCGCCATGCGCAGGAAGGCGGAATTTGGGTCCGATGACCTGACATACGCATGGAGTCCGACTCGGGGGCCGATGTTCGATTCGATGACTTGCATTGTGGGTAAAGTCGGAAGTTGTGGTCTTTGACCCGATTCGATGACCAGACTTCGGCTGCTTGAGAATCGGACAAATAACTTATATAGGGGAGGTAGTGTTCTCGAGCATCCTCCCCCCGTGCCCGTTTATGTCGATTGATGCTGGTGCTCGACTGGTTGGAGCGCTCGGATGCAAAAATCTTGCACCAGGATTTATCGATTGTGATGGACACGGCAAGTCTCCTGATTGCTATGCAGGAGCTCATCGTGAATCTCTATGCGGCCTTGGTATGGACTCGACCTGCGGAATGGTTCGGCAATGGTAGTCGCTCCAACACGTCCTTGCAATGGCCACAGAGGTGATTCGACTAGAGCTCCAGTCTAGCTTTTGGGTTGCTTGGCGGACTGGTATAGCCGCGATCGAGTTCCGGCCATGAACGTTTTAGATAGCTCTTGGGCTTTCTGGGACGAAAGTCGGAAGTTTGGGCTGTTGTCCGATTTGAGCCCTCGTATAGCATTTGGGTCTCTCGATGTGATTCCGCATTCCAGTCCCTTTGGGCACTGCTTGAGCCGCATCCCAGGGGGTTCCCTTCCCAATAATCTGCCTCGCAACCCGATTGCTATGCGGTGAGGCTCCTCGGCCGCCTCGGAACTATCTGTGTATCAGACGCATCGCGGGATAAGGGGTTGGCAACGGTAGTCGCCCCAAGCGCGTCCGATGCTTGGACCATTCCGAGGCGGCCCTGAAGCCTCTTCCGTCTAGCCGTTGGGTCCTTCTCGCCGCATCCCTCGCCTCGCACCCCGATTGCTATGCGGTGAGGCTCCTCGGCCGCCTCGGAACTATCTGTGTATCGGACGCGTCGCGGGATAAGGGGTTGTCACTGGTAGTCGCCCCAAGCGCGTCCGATGCTTGGACCATTCCGAGGCGGCCCTGAAGCCTCTTCCGTCTAGCCGTTGGGTCCTTCTCGCCGCATCCCTCGCCTCGCACCCCGATTGCTATGCGGTGAGGCTCCTCGGCCGCCTCGGAACTATCTGTGTATCGGACGCGTCGCGGGATAAGGGGTTGTCATTGGTAGTCGCCCCAAGCGCGTCCGATGCTTGGACCATTCCGAGGCGGCCCTGAAGCCTCTTCCGTCTAGCCGTTGGGTCCTTCTCGCCGCATCCCTCGCCTCGCACCCCGATTGCTATGCGGTGAGGCTCCTCGGCCGCCTCGGAACTATCTGTGTATCGGACGCGTCGCGGGATAAGGGGTTGTCACTGGTAGTCGCCCCAAGCGCGTCCGATGCTTGGACCATTCCGAGGCGGCCCTGAAGCCTCTTCCGTCTAGCCGTTGGGTCCTTCTCGCCGCATCCCTCGCCTCGCACCCCGATTGCTATGCGGTGAGGCTCCTCGGCCGCCTCGGAACTATCTGTGTATCGGACGCGTCGCGGGATAAGGGGTTGTCACTGGTAGTCGCCCCAAGCGCGTTCGATGCTTGGACCATTCCGAGGCGGCCCTGAAGCCTCTTCCGTCTAGCCGTTGGGTCCTTCTCGCCGCATCCCTCGCCTCGCACCCCGATTGCTATGCGGTGAGGCTCCTCGGCCGCCTTGGAACTATCTGTGTATCGGACGCGTCGCGGGATAAGGGGTTGTCACTGGTAGTCGCCCCAAGCGCGTCCGATGCTTAGACCATTCCGAGGCGGACCCGAAGCCTCTTCCGTCTAGCCGTTGGGTCCTTCTCGCCGCATCCTTCGCCTCGCACCCCGATTGCTATGCGGTGAGGCTCCTCGGCCGCCTCGGAACTATCTGTGTATCGGACGCGTCGCGGGATAAGGGGTTGTCACTGGTAGTCGCCCCAAGCGCGTCCGATGCTTGGACCATTCCGAGGCGGACCCGAAGCCTCTTCCGTCTAGCCGTTGGGTCCTTCTCGCCGCATCCTTCGCCTCGCACCCCGATTGCTATGCGGTGAGGCTCCTCGGCCGCCTCGGAACTATCTGTGTATCGGACGCGTCGCGGGATAAGGGGTTGTCACTGGTAGTCGCCCCAAGCGCGTCCGATGCTTGGACCATTCCGAGGCGGACCCGAAGCCTCTTCCGTCTAGCCGTTGGGTCCTTCTCGCCGCATCCCTCGCCTCGCACCCCGATTGCTATGCGGTGAGGCTCCTCGGCCGCCTTGGAACTATCTGTGTATCGGACGCGTCGCGGGATAAGGGGTTGTCACTGGTAGTCGCCCCAAGCGCGTCCGATGCTTGGACCATTCCGAGGCGGACCCGAAGCCTCTTCCGTCTAGCCGTTGGGTCCTTCTCGCCGCATCCCTCGCCTCGCACCCCGATTGCTATGCGGTGAGGCTCCTCGGCCGCCTTGGAACTATCTGTGTATCGGACGCGTCGCGGGATAAGGGGTTGTCACTGGTAGTCGCCCCAAGCGCGTCCGATGCTTGGACCATTCCGAGGCGGACCCGAAGCCTCTTCCGTCTAGCCGTTGGGTCCTTCTCGCCGCATCCCTCGCCTCGCACCCCGATTGCTATGCGGTGAGGCTCCTCGGCCGCCTTGGAACTATCTGTGTATCGGACGCGTCGCGGGATAAGGGGTTGTCACTGGTAGTCGCCCCAAGCGCGTCCGATGCTTGGACCATTCCGAGGCGGCCCCGAAGCCTCTTCCGTGTAGCCGTTGGGTCCTTCTCGCCGCATCCCTCGCCTCGCACCCCGATTGCTATGCGGTGAGGCTCCTCGGCCGCCTTGGAACTATCTGTGTATCGGACGCGTCGCGGGATAAGGGGTTGTCACTGGTAGTCGCCCCAAGCGCGTCCGATGCTTGGACCATTCCGAGGCGGCCCCGAAGCCTCTTCCGTGTAGCCGTTGGGTCCTTCTCGCCGCATCCCTCGCCTCGCACCCCGATTGCTATGCGGTGAGGCTCCTCGGCCGCCTTGGAACTATCTGTGTATCGGACGCGTCGCGGGATAAGGGGTTGTCACTGGTAGTCGCCCCAAGCGCGTCCGATGCTTGGACCATTCCGAGGCGGACCTGAAGCCTCTTCCCTCTAGCCGTTGGGGCTTTCTCGCCGCATCCCTCGCCTCGCACCCTGATTGCTATGCTGTGAGGCTCCTCGGCCGCCTTGGAACTATCTGTGTATCGGACGCATCGCGGGATAAGGGGTTGGCAGTGGTAGTCGCCCCAAGCGCATCCGATGCTTGGACCATTCCGAGGCGGCCCTGCAGCCTCTTCCGTCTAGCCGTTGGGGCCATCTCGCCGCATCCCCCACCTCGCACCACGATTGCTATGCGGTGAGGCTCCTTGGCCGCCTCGGAACTATCTGTGTATCGGACGCATCGCGGGATAAGGGGTTGTCACTGGTAGTCGCCCCAAGCGCGTCCGATGCTTGGACTATTCCGAGGCGGCCCTGCAGCCTCTTCCGTCTAGCCGTTGGGGCCATCTCGCTGCATCCCCCACCTCCTCGGCCGCCTCGGAACTATCTGTGTATCGGACGCATCGCGGGATAAGGGGTTGGCAGTGGTAGTCGCCCCAAGCGCGTCCGATGCTTGGACTATTCCGAGGCAGCCCTGCAGCCTCTTCCGTCTAGCCTTTGGGGCCATCTCGCCACATCCCTCGCCTCGCACCCCGATTGCTATGCGGTGAGGCTCCTCGGCCGCCTGGGAACTATCTTCGTATCGGACGCATCGCGGGATAAGGGGTTGTCACTGGTAGTCGCCCCAAGCGCGTCCGATGCTTGGACTATTCCGAGGCGGCCCTGTGGCCTCTTCCGTCTAGCCGTTGGGGCCATCTCGCCGCATCCCCCACCTCGCACCCCGATTGCTATGCGGTGAGGCTCTTCGGCCGCCTTGGAACTATCTTCGTATCGGACGCATTGCGGGATAAGGGGTTGTCACTGGTAGTGGCCCCAAGCGCGTCCGATGCTTGGACTATTCCGAGGCGGCCCTGCAGCCTCTTCCGTCTAGCCGTTGGGGCCATCTCGCCGCATCCCCCACCTCGCACCCCGATTGCTATGCGGTGAGGCTCCTCGGCCGCCTTGGAACTATCTTCGTATCGGACGCATCGCGGGATAAGGGGTTGTCACTGGTAGTCGCCCCAAGCGCGTCCGATGCTTGGACTATTCCGACGCGGCCCTGTGGCCTCTTCCGTCTAGCCGTTGGGGCCATCTCGCCGCATCCCCCACCTCGCACCCCGATTGCTATGCGGTGAGGCTCCTCGGCCGCCTTGGAACCATCTTCGTATCGGACGCATCGCGGGATAGGGGGCTGTCACTGGTAGTCGCCCCAAGCGTGTCCGATGCTTGGACCATTCCTAGGCGGCCCTGAAGCCTCTTCCGTCTAGCCGTTGGGGCCTTCCCGCCCCATCCCTCGCCTCGCACCCCCGATTGCTATGCGGTGAGGCTCCTCGGCCGCCTTGGAACCATCTGTGTATCGGACGCATCGCGGGATAAGGGGTTGGCACTGGCAGTCGCCCCAAGCGCGTCCGATGCTTGGACCATTCCGAGGTGGCCCTGAAGCCTCTTCCGTCTAGCCGTTGGGGCCTTCCCGCCCCATCCCTCGCCTCGCACCCCGATTGATATGCGGTGAGGCTCCTCGGCCGCCTTGGAACTATCTGTGTATCGGACGCATCGCGGGATAAGGGGTTGGCACTGGTAGTCGTCCCAATCGCATCCGATGCTTGGACCATTCCGAGGCGGCCCTGCA
>NW_026728889.1:380000-397500 GCF_030272615.1 Cryptomeria japonica | reverse complement strand
AGTTTAGTGAGGCTTTTTACCGTTGCAGCTCCCCATGTCCGAACTGGGGATTTCTGGGTAGGGGCTTCGGGTGCGCATTACATTTTTGCCCAAGCGTCCAGTGGGGTTTCTGGTGCGCTCCGAAGTGGGGTTATTGGAGCGCATCAAAGGTGCGCAATGCTGGTGCGAACCCGGGAGCGCTCCGATGTGTGCTCCAAGGTGCGGCGTGCACGAAGTCCGAGCCCGGTTTGCCCCGGGTGCGCACCTCGCGTGCACCTTCGCCGGGGTGAGCACCTTGGTGTGCAGACCTTGGTTGGGTTGCGCGCCCTGGTGCGCACCAAGGAGCGCTCTGAAGTGTGCTCCAAGGTGCGGCGTGCACGAAGTCGGAGCCCGGTTTGCCCCGGGTGTGCACCTCGGGTGCGCACCTCGCGTGCACCTTCGCTGCGGTGGGCACCTTGGCTGGGTTGCGCGCCTTGGTGGGCACCATGCAGTGCACGAAGTCGGAGCCCGGATTGCCCCGGGCGCGCACCTCCGCCAGGGTGGGCACCTTGGTGCGCACAACTTGCCTGGGCTGCGCACCAGGAAGGGCTCAAGATGGCACCCGCGTTCCGTTTTTTTCACTATCTTTCAGAACGGAAATTTTAAAATCTCGTTTTTTTTTGCCTTTTCTGGAAATTAGTGAAGGCAGCGCATCAAAGGTGCGCAACGCTGGTGCGAACCTGGGAGCGCTCCGATGTGTGCTCCAAGGTGCGGCGTGCACGAAGTCGGACCCCGGTTTGCCCCGGGTGCGCACCTCGCGTGCACCTTGGTGCGCACACCTTGGCTGGGTTGCGCGCCCTGGTGGGCACCATGGTGCGCACCAAGGAGCGCTCCGAAGTGTGCTCCAAGGTGCGGCGTGCACGAAGTCGGAGCCCGGTTTGCCCCGGGTGCGCACCTCGCGTGCACCTTCGCCGCGGTGGGCACCATGGCGTGCACGAAGTCGGAGCCCGGTTTGCCCCGGGTGCGCACCTCGCGTGCACCTTCGCCGGGGTGGGCACCTTGGTGTGCAGACCTTGGCTGGGTTGCGCGCCCTGGTGGGCACCATGGTGCGCACCAAGGAGCGCTCCGAAGTGTGCTCCAAGGTGCGGCCTGCACGAAGTCGGAGCCCGGTTTGCCCCGGGTGTGCACCTCGGGTGGGCACCTTGGTGCGCATGCCTTGCCTGGGCTGCGCACCAGGGCGGGCTCAAGATGGCACCCGCGTTCCTTTTTTTTCACTATCTTTCAAAACGGAAATTTTAAAATCTCATTTTTTTTTGCCTTTTTCTGGAAATTAGTGAAGGCAGCGCATCAAAGGTGCGCACCTCGCTGCCCACCACGGTGCGCAACGCCGGTGGGCACCCGGGAGTGCTTCGAAGTGTGCTCCAAGGTGCTGCGTGCACGTTGTCGGAGCCCGGTTTGCCCCGGGTGCGCACCTCGCGTGCACCTTCGTCGGGGTGGGCACCTTGGCTGGGTTTGCCCCGGCTGCGCTCCGAAGCGGGGTTATTGGAGCGCCGCCTCTTTTTTTGTCGGAGCGTTTGGTGGGGTTTCTCGCATTGGCTCTTCCGAGGCCCGGTTGCCACCCTGGCGCGCACGAAGTCGGAAGTAGGGTTAATTGCCCGGGTGCGCACCTTTGCCAGGGTGGGCACCTTACCTGGGCTGCGCACCAGGGCGGGCTCAAGATGGCACGCGCGTTCCGTTTTTTTCACTATCTTTCAAAACGGAAATTTTAAAATCTCCTTTTTTTTTTGCCTTTTCTGGAAATTAGTGAAGGCAGCGCATCAAAGGTGCGCACCTCGCTGCCCACCTTGGTGTGCTCTGAGGTGCGCACCCGGGAGCGCTACGAAGTGTGCTCCAAGGTGCGGCGTGCACGTTGTCGGAGCCCGGTTTGCCCCGGGTGCGCACCTCGCCTGCACCTTGGCCGGGGTGGGCACCTTGGCTGGGTTTGCCCAGGGTGCGCTCCGAAGCGGGGTTACTGGAGCGCCCCCTCTTTTTTTGTCAGAGCGTTTGGTGGGGTTTCTCGCATTGGCTCTTCCCAGGCCCGGTTGTTGGGTGCGCTCCCACCCTGGCGCGCGCGAAGTTGGAAGTTGGGTTAATTGCCCGGGCGCGCACCTTCGCCAGGGTGGGCACCTTGGTGCGCACACCTTGGCTGGGCTGCGCACCAGGGCGGGCTCAAGATGGCACCAGCATTCCCTTTTTCTCACTATCTTTCAAAACGGAAATTTTAAAATCTCGTTTTTTTTTTGCCTTTTATGGAAATTAGTGAAGGCATCGCATCAAAGGTGCGCACCTCGCTGCCCACCTTGGTGTGCTCCGAGGTGCCCACCACGGTGCGCAACGCCGGTGCGAACCCGGGAGCGCCCCGATGTGTGCTCCAAGGTGCGGCGTGCACGAAGTCGGACCCCGGTTTGCCCCGGGTGCGCACCTCGCGTGCACCTTGGTGCGCACACCTTGGCTGGGTTGCGCGGCCTGGTGGGCACCATGGTGCGCACCAAGGAGCGCTCCGAAGTGTGCTCCAAGGTGCGGCGTGCACGAAGTCGGAGCCCGGTTTGCCCCGGGTACGCACCTCGCGTGCACCTTCGCCGGGGTGGGCACCTCGGCTGGGTTGCGCGCCCTGGTGCGCACCAAGGAGCGCTCCGAAGTGTGCTCCAAGGTGCGGCGTGCACGAAGTCGGAGCCCGGTTTGCCCCGGGTGCGCACCTTCGCCGCGGTGCGCACCATGGCGTGCACGAAGTCGGAGCCCGGTTTGCCCCGGGTGCGCACCTCGCGTGCACCTTCGGCGGGGTTGCGCGCCCTGGTGGGCACCATGGTGCGCACCAAGGAGCGCTCCGAAGTGTGCTCCAAGGTGCGGCGTGCACGAAGTCGGAGCCCGGTTTGCCCCGGGTGCGCACCTCGCGTGCACCTTCGGCGGGGTTGCGCGCCCTGGTGGGCACCATGGTGCGCACCAAGGAGCGCTCCGAAGTGTGCTCCAAGGTGCGGCGTGCACGAAGTCGGAGCCCGGTTTGCCCCGGGTGCGCACCTCGCGTGCACCTTCGCCGCGGTGGGCACCATGGCGTGCACGAAGTCGGAGCCCGGTTTGCCCCGGGTGCGCACCTCGCGTGCACCTTCGCCGGGGTGGGCACCTCGGCTGGGTTGCGCGCCCTGGTGCGCACCAAGGAGCGCTCCGAAGTGTGCTCCAAGGTGCGGCGTGCACGAAGTCGGAGCCCGGTTTGCCCCGGGTGCGCACCTCGCGTGCACCTTCGCCAGGGTGGGCACCTCGGTGCGCACACCTTCTCAATGTTTTCTTGCCTTTTCTGGAAATTGGTGAAGGCAGCGCATCAAAGGTGCGCACCTCGGTGTGCTCCGAGGTGCGAACCCGAGAGCGCTCCGAGGTGCCCACGAAGTCGAAAGTCGGGTTAATTGCATTGTTTTCCCCGGGTGCGCTCCGAGGTGCGCAACATCGGCGCGCACCAAGGAGGGCTCCGAAGTGTGCTCCAAGGTGCGCACGATGGCGTGCACCTCTGGTGCGCACGATTCGGAGCTCGGTTTGACCGGGGTGCGCACACCTTGGCTGGGTTGCGCACCTTTTGTGCGCTCCAAGGTGCGCACGAAGTCGGAGCTCGGTTTGCCCCGGGTGCGCACCTTCGCCAGGGTGCGCACCTTGATGCGCACGCCTTGGCTGGGCTGCGCACCTTGGTGGGCGCCATGGTGCGCACCTTTCGTGCGCTCCAAGGTGCGCACGAAGTCGGAGCTCGGTTTGCCCCGGGTGCGCACCTTGGTGGGCGCCATGGTGCACTCCGAGGTGCCCAAGATTGGTGCGCACCAAGGAGCGCTCCGAAGTGCGCTCCAAGGTGCGCGCGAAGTCGAAAGTTGGGTTAATTGTCCGGTTTGCCTCGGGTGCGCACCTTGCGTGCACCTTCGCCAGGGTGGGCTGGGCTGCGCACACCTTGGCACCCGCGTTTCCTTCATTTTAAATTTTTTTTTTTTACAATCTCTCAAGTGGGAAATTCTATAATCTCAACTTTTTTTGCCTTTTCAGGAAACTTTTGAATGGAGCGCATCATTGGTGCGCTCCGAAGTGTGCTCCAAAGCTCTCTCCAGCTGCGTGCACCTGCCCCGGCCGCGCACCCGGCCCCGCCCAGCTTCGCTCACCTGTCCCGGGCGTCTGGTGCGGAACCTTAGAGTAAGAAACATCACCGTGCACCTTGGCCAACGTGCGCGACTCGACCGAGCGCGCACTGGCCGAGGTGCACACCGATTTCACCTGGGTGCGCGCGCAGCACCTCGGGCGCACCGGGGTGCGCGCACAACGCCCGGGTTGCACCGTGGCCTGTGTGCTCGGGGCGCCTCGGGTGCGCGCTCGGTGTCGCCCCCCGCGCGCGCGGTAGTGCGGGCAGCGCACCCCGGCCCGGCCCGGCCCCGACGAGAACGCAAACGGGCAAAAGGTTTATTCAAATAGCATTGCGACGCCCGGCGAAAAACTAAAAAAGGGTGCAACACCGGGACTTCCCGGGAGGTCACCCATCCCAGTACTACTCCGGCCCAAGCGCGCTTAACTGCGGAGTTCTGATGGGATCCGGTGCACTAACGCTGGTATGATCGCACCCGTTATGAGCTTGTCGCAGTGTGTACTTAGCAAACCGCGACCCACGTGCGAATCCACCCCGGCCACCCACCCCCGTCGAGGTGCACACCCTCCCTCGCGAAGTGCGCCCCGTTCGCCAAGTGTGAGCCCTGCCCGGGTGCGCGCACCTTGCTAGGGCGTCGGGTGTGCACCCGGCCCGGCCTACGTGCGTGCACCTGGAGGGGGCGTCGTGTGCGTGCAGTGTCCCGTCTGCAACGCGGTGCCCACACACCACCTCGGGCGCAACGACCTGCGCTCACATGTGGGCCGAGTGCACCTTGGTGCATGTTCGGGGCGCCTCGGGTGCACGCTCGATCTTGCCCCGGTGCACCAAGGCGCTCGGTTTGCCCCGGGTGCGCACTTGGTGCAAGGTGGGCACCCAAAATAGGGATCAAGCACCAAAACACAAGTTTCGGGATGCAAAATGGGACCCAAGGACCACAAATGCGTTCCAAGACCCATGATGGGTCCACGAGAACAAAAATGTGTTCCGAGACTTAATAAACAAATATTGGGTTTTAGGAGAAGAAACATGCTCTGATGCCCAAAACGAGAATCGACCCCGAAAAGGCCACAGGCCAAAAGTGGGATGCGAGACAAAAAAAAATGGGACCCGAGGACCAAAATTGGGTTCCCAGGTCGAAGACAGGGCAACCGGACAAGAAACGACCTCTAAGGCTCGAAATGAGTCCCGACGACTAAAACTTGACAAGAAGCACCCATCAGGCACCCAACTCGACACCCATGGGATGCCGACCCACCCGGGCTTCCACCTAGCACACCTTGGCACCCACCCACCCTCGCACCCAACCTCGCACCCAACTTAGCACCTTTGAACCCACATTGGCACTCACCCTGACCCTGGCACCTTGGAACCCACATTGGCACTCACCTTGACCCTGGCACCCACCTTTGCACTCACCTTGGGACCCACCCTGGCTCCCACCTCGGCACCCACCCAGACACCCACCTTGGTTCCTTGGCACCCACCTTGGATCCTTGGCACCCACCCCGACACCCACCTTGGCACGCAACTTGGCTACTTGCCACCCACCTTGGCTCCTTGACGCCCACCCCGACAACCACCCCGTGACCTACCCTGGCTAGGGTTGGTGCACACCCACCCTGGTGCCCACCTTGGCACCCACCCTATGACCCACCTTGGCACGCACCTTAGTACCCACCCCGTTACCCACCCTAGGACCCACCCCGTGACCCACCTTGGCCAGGGTGGGTGCACCCACCCTGGTGCCCACCTTGGCACCCACCCATCCTAGCACCCAGCCTGTGACCGGGCTTGGAACCCAACCTTGCACCCGCACCCGTCTTGGCCAGTGTGGGTGCGCACCCATCCTGGCACCCACGTTGTGACACACCCTTTAACCCACGCACCCTAGCACCCACGTTGGCACCCACCTTGGAACCCAACCTAGCAACTTGGCACCCACCCCGTGACCCACCTTGGCATCCACCATAGCAGTCGCCGACTTGGCACCCACCTCGGCACCCACCTTGACACTTGTGGACCCACCTTGCCACTCACCCTAGCATCGACCCATCCTAGCACCCACCCTGGCACCTTTGCACCCTAGCACTCACCCATCCTAGCACCTAACCTGTGACCCACCTTGACACTCACCCTCGCACCCACCTTGGAACCCAACCTAGCACCCACCCACCCTGACACCAACCCTAGCACCTACCCACCCTTGCACCCACCCTGTGACCCATCTTGGCACCCACCCATCCTACCACTCAACCTATCACCCACCTTCTCACCCACCTTGGCATCCACCTTAGCACCCACCCACACTGGCACCTTGGCACCCACCTCGGGCAAGGTGGGTGCACACCCACCCTGGCACCCAATTTAGAACCCACCGAGCATGTTACCCACCTTGGCACCCACATTGCAGCCCACCCTAGTACCCACCCTATGACCCACATTGGCATCCACACCCTAGCACCCAGGCACCTCGACACCCGCCTTGACACCCACCCTAGCACTGAACCTGTGACCCACCTTGGAACTCACCCTAGAACCCACCCACCCTGTGAACCACCTTGGCATCCACCTTAGCACCCACCCACCTTGGCACCCACTCTAGCACTCACCCATCCTAACACCCAACTTGTTACCCACCTTGGCACCCGCCCTCGCGTCCACCTTGAAACCCACCCTAGCACCCACCCACGCAGGAGCCCACCTTGGCACCCAACCTAACACCCACGCATCCTGGCACCCAACTTGTGACCCACCTTGGAACCCACCCTAGTACCCACCTTTGAACCCACTATATCACCAACCCACCTTGGCACCCACCCTATGACCCTCTTTGGAATCCACCCTAGCACGCACCCACCCTGGCACCCACCATGGAGCGCACCCTAGCACCCACCCACCTCGGCACGCACCTCAACACCCACCTTGGTGTGCGCACTGCGCCAACCTCTCAAAGACCCTATGTGGTGCGCTCCAAAGTGTACACCTTTGGTGCGCTCCAAGGTGCGCACCTTTGGTGCACACCGAGGTGCACACCAAAGTGTGCACCGAGGTGAGCACCAAAGTGCACTCCAGGGTGCACACCAAGGCGTGCACCTTTGGTGCGGTCAATGCAAACGAATTCGGAAGTTGGGGTCGATGTCCTAATCGCTGCTGCAGACTACACGTATGAGAATCGGACAAATAGCTTTATATAGGGGAGGTGTTGCGTTTGATGGGTCGACTCCCCTGGTTGTGTGCACTGCACCAACTTCAAAGACCCTGTCTTGTTTAAGAAGTCAAAAGTTGGGGTGGATGTCCTAATCATTGCTGCAGTCTACGCATGTATGAGAATCAGACAAATAGCTTATATAGGGGAGGTGTTGCATTCGGTGGGTTGACTCCCCTGGTTGTGCGCACTGCGCCAACCTCAAAGACCCCGCATAGCAGAAGAAGTCGGAAGTCGGATTTTGGTGAGCACCAAGGCGTGCACCTTTGGTGCGGTCAACGCAGACGAATTCAGAAGTTGGGGTGGATGTCCTAATCGTTGTTGCAGGCTACACATGTATGAGAATCAGACAAATAGCTTATATAGGGGAGGTGTTGGGTTTGATGGGTCAACTCCCTTGGTTGTGCGCATTACGCCAACCTCAAAGACCTTGTTTTCGTTAAGAAGTCAAAAGTTGGGGTCAATGTCCTAATGGCTCCTGCAGGCTACACATGTATGAGAATCGGACAAATAGCTTATATAGGGGAGGTGTTGGGTTTGATGGGTCGACTCCCCTGGTTGTGCGCATTACGTCAACCTCAAAGACCTTGTTTTCGTTAAGAAGTCAAAAGTTGGGGTCGATGTCCTAATTGCTCCTGTAGACTACACATGTATGAGAATCAGACAAATAGCTTATATAGGGGAGGTGTTGGGTTTGATGGGTTGACTCCCCTAGTTGTTCGCATTACACCAACCTCAAAGACCTTGTTTTCGTTTAGAAGCCGAAAGTTGGGGTCGATGTCCTAATTGCTCCTGCAGGCTACGCATGTATGAGAATCAGACAAATAGCTTATATAGGGGAGGTGTTGGGTTTGATGGGTCGACTCCCCTGGTTGTGCGCATTGCGCCAACCTCAAAGACCCTGCATTGCGGATGAAGTCGAAAGTCAGAGTTTGGTGTGCTACAAGGTGTGGTCGAAGGTGCTCACCTAGGTGTGCACCTTTGGAGCACAGGAAAAGTGCCCTCCAAAAGTGCGCACCTTTGGAGTGCACAAAAGTGCCCTCCAAAAGTGCGCACCTTTGGAGCGCAGAAAAGTGCCCTCCAAAAAGTGCCCTCCAAAAGTGCGCACCTTTGGAGCGCAGAAAAGTGCCCTCCAAAAAGTGCCCTCCAAAAGTGCGCACCTTTGGAGCGCAGAAAAGTGCCCTCCAAAAAGTGCCCTCCAAAAGTGCGCACCTTTGGAGCGCAGAAAAGTGCCCTCCAAAAGTGCGCACCTTTGGAGCGCAGAAAAGTGCCCTCCAAAAAGTGCCCTCCAAAAGTGCGCACCTTTGGAGCGCAGAAAAGTGCCCTCCAAAAAGTGCCCTCCAAAAGTGCGCACCTTTGGAGCGCAGAAAAGTGCCCTCCAAAAAGTGCCCTCCAAAAGTGCGCACCTTTGGAGCGCAGAAAAGTGCCCTCCAAAAAGTGCCCTCCAAAAGTGCGCACCTTTGGAGCGCAGAAAAGTGCCCTCCAAAAAGTGCCCTCCAAAAGTGCGCACCTTTGGAGCGCAGAAAAGTGCCCTCCAAAAGTGCGCACCTTTGGAGCGCACAAAAGTGCCCTCCAAAAGTGCGCACTTTTGGTGCGCACCAAGGCGCTGGTTCGGTCGTTGCAGGCGAGTTCGGAAGTTGGGGTCGATGTCCTGAGCGGAGGTGCAAACTACACAGGTGTCGGAATCGGACAAATAGCTTATATAGGGGAGGTGTATGCTTCGATGGGTCGACTCCCCAGGTTGAGCGCACCGCGCCAACCTCAAAGACCCTACGGTATGGATGAAGTCGGAAGTTGGGTCCGATGACCAATTCGATTAGTAGGTATGCTCATGAGGTCGGAATTTGGGTCCGATGACCTGCCATGTGCAGGAAGGCGAATGTTGACACTGTGCGTTGCAAGGTGCACACCAAGGCGCTGGTGCGGTCTTTTTAGTCGAGTTCGGAAGTTGGGGTCGATGTCCTGATCGGAGGTGCAAGCTACACAGGTGTGGGAATCGGACAAATAGCTTATATAGGGGAGGTGTATGCTTCGTTGGGTCGACTCCCCGGGTTGAGCGCACCGCGCCAACCTCAAAGACCCTACGGTATGGATGAAGTCGGAAGTTGGGTCCGATGACCGATTCGATATGTAGGCATACTCGCGAGGTCGGAATTTGGGTCCGATGACCTGCCACGTGCAGGAAGGCGAATGTTGGCACTGTGCGTTGCAAGGTGCGCACCAAGGCGCTGGTTCGGTCGTTGGAGGCGAGTTCGGAAGTTGGGGTCGATGTCTTGATCGGAGGTGCAAACTACACAGGTGTGGGAATCGGACAAATAGCTTATATAGGGGAGGTGTATGCTTCGTTGGGTCGACTCCCCGGGTTGAGCGCACCGCGCCAACCTCAAAGACCCTACGGTATGGATGAAGTCGGAAGTTGGGTCCGATGACCGATTCGATATGTAGGCATACTCGCGAGGTCGGAATTTGGGTCCGATGACCTGCCATGTGCAGGAAGGCGAATGTTGGGACTGTGCGTCGCAAGGTGCGCACCAAGGCGCTGGTGCCGTCGTTGCAGTCGAGTTCGGAAGTTGGGGTCGATGTCCTGGTCAGAGGTGCAAACTACACAGGTGTGGGAATCGGACAAATAGCTTATATAGGGGAGGTGTATGCTTCGATGGGGTCGACTCCCTGGGTTGAGCGCACCGCGCCAACCTCAAAGACCCTACAGTATGGATGAAGTCGGAAGTTGGGTCCGATGACCGATTCGATACGTAGGCATATTGGCGAGGTCTGAATTTGTGTCCGATGACCTGCCATGCACAGGAAGGCGGAATTTGGGTCCGATGACCGAGTTGATGGCGTGCCATGCGCAGAAAGGCGGAATTTGGGTCCGATGACCGAGTTGATGTTGATGGCCCGCCATGCACAGGAAGGCGGAATTTGGGTCCGATGACCGATTTGAAGGCGTGCCATACGCAAAAAGGCGGAGTTTGGGTCCGATGACCGAGTTGATATTGATGGCCCGCCATGCGCAGGAAGGCGGAATTTGGGTCCGATGACCTGACATACGCATGGAGTCCGACTCGGGGGCCGATGTTCGATTCGATGACTTGCATTGTGGGTAAAGTCGGAAGTTGTGGTCTTTGACCCGATTCGATGACCAGACTTCGGCTGCTTGAGAATCGGACAAATAACTTATATAGGGGAGGTAGTGTTCTCGAGCATCCTCCCCCCGTGCCCGTTTATGTCGATTGATGCTGGTGCTCGACTGGTTGGAGCGCTCGGATGCAAAAATCTTGCACCAGGATTTATCGATTGTGATGGACACGGCAAGTCTCCTGATTGCTATGCAGGAGCTCATCGTGAATCTCTATGCGGCCTTGGTATGGACTCGACCTGCGGAATGGTTCGGCAATGGTAGTCGCTCCAACACGTCCTTGCAATGGCCACAGAGGTGATTCGACTAGAGCTCCAGTCTAGCTTTTGGGTTGCTTGGCGGACTGGTATAGCCGCGATCGAGTTCCGGCCATGAACGTTTTAGATAGCTCTTGGGCTTTCTGGGACGGAAGTCGGAAGTTTGGGCTGTTGTCCGATTTGATGACCATTCTTCGGATGTGTGAGAATCGGACAAATAACTTATATAGGGGACTGTGTTGTCTCACGCAGCCCCCTCCGTGCCCCTCTATCTCGACCGATGTTGGTGCTTGAAAGGGTTGGGATCGCTCGGATTTATAAACGTGCACCACCATTTGTCGAGTGTGAGGGACGCGGCAGGTCTCCTAAATGCTATGCGGGCGCTCTCTGAGAATCTCTATCCGGCCTCGACACAGACTAGTCTTGCTGAATGGTTTGGCACTGGTAGTCGATCCAACACGTCGTTGTTGTGGCCGCCTAGGCGATTCGATTCGAGCCCCCGTCTAGCTTTTGGGTTGCTTGGCGGATTTTGCCCTATCCGCAAGTGAGCTCGGTCCCTAAACGTTCGAGAAACCCGATTGCTATGCGCCGACTCTCTTTCTTGCGAGCCTCCATCTAGCTTTTGGGTCTCTACGGAACGGAAGTCGGAATTTGGGACCGTTGTTTGATTCGACGAGGCAGACTACGGTTGTGCGAGAATCGGACAAATAACTTATATAGGGGAGGTGTTGACTGGAGCATTCTCCCCCGTGCCCCTCTAACTCGACCAATGCTGGCGCTCGAACGGTGGTAGCGCTCGGATTTTCATTGAGCGCCAGCATTGGTCGATTTAGAGGGGCATGCGAGATTCCCGAATGCTATGCGAGGGCTCTAACGGAAATGTCTATTGGTTTCGGTATGGATGCAATTGCGAGTGGTTCGGCAAAGGTAGTCGTTCCGATGCGTCCATGTCGTGGCCAAATCGATAATTCGATTTGAGCCCTCGTATAGCATTTGGGTCTCTCGATGTGATTCCGCATTCCAGTCCCTTTGGGCACTGCTTGAGCCGCATCCCAGGGGGTTCCCTTCCCAATAATCTGCCTCGCAACCCGATTGCTATGCGGTGAGGCTCCTCGGCCGCCTCGGAACTATCTGTGTATCAGATGCATCGCGGGATAAGGGGTTGGCAACGGTAGTCGCCCCAAGCGCGTCCGATGCTTGGACCATTCCGAGGCGGCCCTGAAGCCTCTTCCGTCTAGCCGTTGGGTCCTTCTCGCCGCATCCCTCGCCTCGCACCCCGATTGCTATGCGGTGAGGCTCCTCGGCCGCCTCGGAACTATCTGTGTATCGGACGCGTCGCGGGATAAGGGGTTGTCACTGGTAGTCGCCCCAAGCGCGTCCGATGCTTGGACCATTCCGAGGCGGCCCTGAAGCCTCTTCCGTCTAGCCGTTGGGTCCTTCTCGCCGCATCCCTCGCCTCGCACCCCGATTGCTATGCGGTGAGGCTCCTCGGCCGCCTCGGAACTATCTGTGTATCGGACGCGTCGCGGGATAAGGGGTTGTCATTGGTAGTCGCCCCAAGCGCGTCCGATGCTTGGACCATTCCGAGGCGGCCCTGAAGCCTCTTCCGTCTAGCCGTTGGGTCCTTCTCGCCGCATCCCTCGCCTCGCACCCCGATTGCTATGCGGTGAGGCTCCTCGGCCGCCTCGGAACTATCTGTGTATCGGACGCGTCGCGGGATAAGGGGTTGTCACTGGTAGTCGCCCCAAGCGCGTCCGATGCTTGGACCATTCCGAGGCGGCCCTGAAGCCTCTTCCGTCTAGCCGTTGGGTCCTTCTCGCCGCATCCCTCGCCTCGCACCCCGATTGCTATGCGGTGAGGCTCCTCGGCCGCCTCGGAACTATCTGTGTATCGGACGCGTCGCGGGATAAGGGGTTGTCACTGGTAGTCGCCCCAAGCGCGTTCGATGCTTGGACCATTCCGAGGCGGCCCTGAAGCCTCTTCCGTCTAGCCGTTGGGTCCTTCTCGCCGCATCCCTCGCCTCGCACCCCGATTGCTATGCGGTGAGGCTCCTCGGCCGCCTTGGAACTATCTGTGTATCGGACGCGTCGCGGGATAAGGGGTTGTCACTGGTAGTCGCCCCAAGCGCGTCCGATGCTTAGACCATTCCGAGGCGGACCCGAAGCCTCTTCCGTCTAGCCGTTGGGTCCTTCTCGCCGCATCCTTCGCCTCGCACCCCGATTGCTATGCGGTGAGGCTCCTCGGCCGCCTCGGAACTATCTGTGTATCGGACGCGTCGCGGGATAAGGGGTTGTCACTGGTAGTCGCCCCAAGCGCGTCCGATGCTTGGACCATTCCGAGGCGGACCCGAAGCCTCTTCCGTCTAGCCGTTGGGTCCTTCTCGCCGCATCCCTCGCCTCGCACCCCGATTGCTATGCGGTGAGGCTCCTCGGCCGCCTTGGAACTATCTGTGTATCGGACGCGTCGCGGGATAAGGGGTTGTCACTGGTAGTCGCCCCAAGCGCGTCCGATGCTTGGACCATTCCGAGGCGGACCCGAAGCCTCTTCCGTCTAGCCGTTGGGTCCTTCTCGCCGCATCCCTCGCCTCGCACCCCGATTGCTATGCGGTGAGGCTCCTCGGCCGCCTTGGAACTATCTGTGTATCGGACGCGTCGCGGGATAAGGGGTTGTCACTGGTAGTCGCCCCAAGCGCGTCCGATGCTTGGACCATTCCGAGGCGGACCCGAAGCCTCTTCCGTCTAGCCGTTGGGTCCTTCTCGCCGCATCCCTCGCCTCGCACCCCGATTGCTATGCGGTGAGGCTCCTCGGCCGCCTTGGAACTATCTGTGTATCGGACGCGTCGCGGGATAAGGGGTTGTCACTGGTAGTCGCCCCAAGCGCGTCCGATGCTTGGACCATTCCGAGGCGGCCCCGAAGCCTCTTCCGTGTAGCCGTTGGGTCCTTCTCGCCGCATCCCTCGCCTCGCACCCCGATTGCTATGCGGTGAGGCTCCTCGGCCGCCTTGGAACTATCTGTGTATCGGACGCGTCGCGGGATAAGGGGTTGTCACTGGTAGTCGCCCCAAGCGCGTCCGATGCTTGGACCATTCCGAGGCGGCCCCGAAGCCTCTTCCGTGTAGCCGTTGGGTCCTTCTCGCCGCATCCCTCGCCTCGCACCCCGATTGCTATGCGGTGAGGCTCCTCGGCCGCCTTGGAACTATCTGTGTATCGGACGCGTCGCGGGATAAGGGGTTGTCACTGGTAGTCGCCCCAAGCGCGTCCGATGCTTGGACCATTCCGAGGCGGACCTGAAGCCTCTTCCCTCTAGCCGTTGGGGCTTTCTCGCCGCATCCCTCGCCTCGCACCCTGATTGCTATGCTGTGAGGCTCCTCGGCCGCCTTGGAACTATCTGTGTATCGGACGCATCGCGGGATAAGGGGTTGGCAGTGGTAGTCGCCCCAAGCGCATCCGATGCTTGGACCATTCCGAGGCGGCCCTGCAGCCTCTTCCGTCTAGCCGTTGGGGCCATCTCGCCGCATCCCCCACCTCGCACCACGATTGCTATGCGGTGAGGCTCCTTGGCCGCCTCGGAACTATCTGTGTATCGGACGCATCGCGGGATAAGGGGTTGTCACTGGTAGTCGCCCCAAGCGCGTCCGATGCTTGGACTATTCCGAGGCGGCCCTGCAGCCTCTTCCGTCTAGCCGTTGGGGCCATCTCGCTGCATCCCCCACCTCCTCGGCCGCCTCGGAACTATCTGTGTATCGGACGCATCGCGGGATAAGGGGTTGGCAGTGGTAGTCGCCCCAAGCGCGTCCGATGCTTGGACTATTCCGAGGCAGCCCTGCAGCCTCTTCCGTCTAGCCTTTGGGGCCATCTCGCCGCATCCCTCGCCTCGCACCCCGATTGCTATGCGGTGAGGCTCCTCGGCCGCCTGGGAACTATCTTCGTATCGGACGCATCGCGGGATAAGGGGTTGTCACTGGTAGTCGCCCCAAGCGCGTCCGATGCTTGGACTATTCCGAGGCGGCCCTGTGGCCTCTTCCGTCTAGCCGTTGGGGCCATCTCGCCGCATCCCCCACCTCGCACCCCGATTGCTATGCGGTGAGGCTCTTCGGCCGCCTTGGAACTATCTTCGTATCGGACGCATTGCGGGATAAGGGGTTGTCACTGGTAGTGGCCCCAAGCGCGTCCGATGCTTGGACTATTCCGAGGCGGCCCTGCAGCCTCTTCCGTCTAGCCGTTGGGGCCATCTCGCCGCATCCCCCACCTCGCACCCCGATTGCTATGCGGTGAGGCTCCTCGGCCGCCTTGGAACTATCTTCGTATCGGACGCATCGCGGGATAAGGGGTTGTCACTGGTAGTCGCCCCAAGCGCGTCCGATGCTTGGACTATTCCGACGCGGCCCTGTGGCCTCTTCCGTCTAGCCGTTGGGGCCATCTCGCCGCATCCCCCACCTCGCACCCCGATTGCTATGCGGTGAGGCTCCTCGGCCGCCTTGGAACCATCTTCGTATCGGACGCATCGCGGGATAGGGGGCTGTCACTGGTAGTCGCCCCAAGCGTGTCCGATGCTTGGACCATTCCTAGGCGGCCCTGAAGCCTCTTCCGTCTAGCCGTTGGGGCCTTCCCGCCCCATCCCTCGCCTCGCACCCCCGATTGCTATGCGGTGAGGCTCCTCGGCCGCCTTGGAACCATCTGTGTATCGGACGCATCGCGGGATAAGGGGTTGGCACTGGCAGTCGCCCCAAGCGCGTCCGATGCTTGGACCATTCCGAGGTGGCCCTGAAGCCTCTTCCGTCTAGCCGTTGGGGCCTTCCCGCCCCATCCCTCGCCTCGCACCCCGATTGATATGCGGTGAGGCTCCTCGGCCGCCTTGGAACTATCTGTGTATCGGACGCATCGCGGGATAAGGGGTTGGCACTGGTAGTCGTCCCAATCGCATCCGATGCTTGGACCATTCCGAGGCGGCCCTGCAGCCTCTTCCGTTTAGCCGTCGGGGCCTTCCCGCCGCATCCCTCGCCTCGCATCCCGATTCCTATGCGGTGAGTCTTCTCGGCCGCCGCGGAACTATACCTGTTATTGCTACTGCATCCTTCGGCTGGTAACCTCCTCTGCCGCCTTGGAACGTTCTCTTTGTCGGACGCGTCGCGGGATAAGGGGTTGGCACTGGTAGTCGCCCCAAGCGCGCCCGATGCATAGACCGCTCCGAGTCGACCTTGCTTTCAGCCTCTCACATGCATAGACCTCTCTGAGTCGACCCTGCAGCCTCTCACGTTTAGCCTTTGGAATCTCGCCTCACAACATGATTGCTATCCTTGATGCATCCCTTGCCTCGAGCCCTGATTGCTTTCTTGGCTGCATCCCTCCTCTCCTCACAGCCCGGTTGTCATCACTGCTTCATCCGTCGCTTCATGCATTCTGGCTGCTGGGCCCTTCCCACCGCACACCTCGATTGCTATCTCTTCTGCATCACACACCCCGATTGCTATCTCTGCTACATCCCTCGGCTCTCACTTCTGCATCCTTCGCCTCACACCTCGATTGCTATCAATGCTGCATCCGTAACCTCACACCCCGATTGCTATGCGGGGAGGCTCCTTGGCCGCCTTGGAAATTTCTGTGTGTCGGACGCACCGCGGGATAAGGGGTTGGCACTGGTAGTCGCCCCAAGTGCGCCCGATTCTTAGACCGCTTCGAGGTGACCTCGTAGCCTCTTTCGTCCAGGCTTCCTGCCTTCAACGCCCTTTTTACACCTCGATTGCTATGCGCGGGCTCGTTGGCGTCTATCACCTCTCTGCGAAGAGTGGCACGATGATTGTTGGGGTAAATCGTAGCAGTCCGATCTCTGGCCTTGGGCCATTGTGAGGGCTGATCGATTTCCTGTGCGCATCTCGTGTTCGCCCAGTAACAGACTCGACGACTTGTAATCGGTCTTGTTCCCGATTGTTCCTGGAGGTAGTCTTCGGAACTCTTGGATTTGACCTGTCACTCGAACTGTCCTCTTCCGAGGATGCTTGTGTGTGTGTGCTTGTGCCATTTCCTTGGCGGTATTAACGAGATATTAAAGAGCGGAGTGAGCGCCTCGCCCAGCTATGTTTGGGGCTCTCACTCCCTTACCCGGTGTGCGACCGCTTTGCACGTAGGTTGCGGAGCATCGCGACTCTTTCGATGTTTGGCGGTTGTCTTCCGGTGATGCGTTGGTCCCGAAGTGCACGTTACTAGCATTTCTGCCATTGTTCTCGATCTTTGGCACGTTCCTTCGTTGCAATTGGATATATATCTCCGTTTATACGCGCAGGCTTCTCCCGCCTATTCAGCGCTGTCCCACTCTCAGCACTCTCGTGGTCTCCTTGGCTTCTCTCTCCCGTGAGCGAGCTCTCTTCTCGAGTCTTTTCCATGTCCCATGGAGGTTGCCTTGCGAAATTCGGGCACACAAACGTGACCGGATAAGAGCGGAATTGCCTATGAGGAGAAGCTCACCTTAGGGAGCAGCAATGCCGAGTGTTTCGACAGAGGGTAGAGGGGGCGTTGTTTGGGCGGTTGCACAAAAGAGTGCTACGTTTGCACTGAAGGTTGCTTCTTCGTCTCCGACGAACTCTTCGAGGCAAAAAAGCTTGTTTACGGGGTCGAGGTGGGACTGTTCGTGCGAGTTGCGCCACCAAAAGTGCGTAGGGGGCATATACCTGGGAAATGGATGTCTCTGAGTGGCCTTACTCGGTCGCGTGCACGGTGCATTCTCTAACGGCAGGACTGTCGCGAGCATGTGCGGTTCGGATGTTTTCGGGTAAAGGGTTCCGTACGGGATGTTCTTCCCAG
>NW_026728889.1:347500-370000 GCF_030272615.1 Cryptomeria japonica | reverse complement strand
AGTGTGCTCCAAGGTGCGGCGTGCACGTTGTCGGAGCCCGGTTTGCCCCGGGTGCGCACCTCGCCTGCACCTTGGCCGGGGTGGGCACCTTGGCTGGGTTTGCCCAGGGTGCGCTCCGAAGCGGGGTTACTGGAGCGCCCCCTCTTTTTTTGTCAGAGCGTTTGGTGGGGTTTCTCGCATTGGCTCTTCCCAGGCCCGGTTGTTGGGTGCGCTCCCACCCTGGCGCGCGCGAAGTTGGAAGTTGGGTTAATTGCCCGGGCGCGCACCTTCGCCAGGGTGGGCACCTTGGTGCGCACACCTTGGCTGGGCTGCGCACCAGGGCGGGCTCAAGATGGCACCAGCATTCCCTTTTTCTCACTATCTTTCAAAACGGAAATTTTAAAATCTCGTTTTTTTTTTGCCTTTTATGGAAATTAGTGAAGGCATCGCATCAAAGGTGCGCACCTCGCTGCCCACCTTGGTGTGCTCCGAGGTGCCCACCACGGTGCGCAACGCCGGTGCGAACCCGGGAGCGCCCCGATGTGTGCTCCAAGGTGCGGCGTGCACGAAGTCGGACCCCGGTTTGCCCCGGGTGCGCACCTCGCGTGCACCTTGGTGCGCACACCTTGGCTGGGTTGCGCGGCCTGGTGGGCACCATGGTGCGCACCAAGGAGCGCTCCGAAGTGTGCTCCAAGGTGCGGCGTGCACGAAGTCGGAGCCCGGTTTGCCCCGGGTACGCACCTCGCGTGCACCTTCGCCGGGGTGGGCACCTCGGCTGGGTTGCGCGCCCTGGTGCGCACCAAGGAGCGCTCCGAAGTGTGCTCCAAGGTGCGGCGTGCACGAAGTCGGAGCCCGGTTTGCCCCGGGTGCGCACCTTCGCCGCGGTGCGCACCATGGCGTGCACGAAGTCGGAGCCCGGTTTGCCCCGGGTGCGCACCTCGCGTGCACCTTCGGCGGGGTTGCGCGCCCTGGTGGGCACCATGGTGCGCACCAAGGAGCGCTCCGAAGTGTGCTCCAAGGTGCGGCGTGCACGAAGTCGGAGCCCGGTTTGCCCCGGGTGCGCACCTCGCGTGCACCTTCGGCGGGGTTGCGCGCCCTGGTGGGCACCATGGTGCGCACCAAGGAGCGCTCCGAAGTGTGCTCCAAGGTGCGGCGTGCACGAAGTCGGAGCCCGGTTTGCCCCGGGTGCGCACCTCGCGTGCACCTTCGCCGCGGTGGGCACCATGGCGTGCACGAAGTCGGAGCCCGGTTTGCCCCGGGTGCGCACCTCGCGTGCACCTTCGCCGGGGTGGGCACCTCGGCTGGGTTGCGCGCCCTGGTGCGCACCAAGGAGCGCTCCGAAGTGTGCTCCAAGGTGCGGCGTGCACGAAGTCGGAGCCCGGTTTGCCCCGGGTGCGCACCTCGCGTGCACCTTCGCCAGGGTGGGCACCTCGGTGCGCACACCTTCTCAATGTTTTCTTGCCTTTTCTGGAAATTGGTGAAGGCAGCGCATCAAAGGTGCGCACCTCGGTGTGCTCCGAGGTGCGAACCCGAGAGCGCTCCGAGGTGCCCACGAAGTCGAAAGTCGGGTTAATTGCATTGTTTTCCCCGGGTGCGCTCCGAGGTGCGCAACATCGGCGCGCACCAAGGAGGGCTCCGAAGTGTGCTCCAAGGTGCGCACGATGGCGTGCACCTCTGGTGCGCACGATTCGGAGCTCGGTTTGACCGGGGTGCGCACACCTTGGCTGGGTTGCGCACCTTTTGTGCGCTCCAAGGTGCGCACGAAGTCGGAGCTCGGTTTGCCCCGGGTGCGCACCTTCGCCAGGGTGCGCACCTTGATGCGCACGCCTTGGCTGGGCTGCGCACCTTGGTGGGCGCCATGGTGCGCACCTTTCGTGCGCTCCAAGGTGCGCACGAAGTCGGAGCTCGGTTTGCCCCGGGTGCGCACCTTGGTGGGCGCCATGGTGCACTCCGAGGTGCCCAAGATTGGTGCGCACCAAGGAGCGCTCCGAAGTGCGCTCCAAGGTGCGCGCGAAGTCGAAAGTTGGGTTAATTGTCCGGTTTGCCTCGGGTGCGCACCTTGCGTGCACCTTCGCCAGGGTGGGCGCCTTGGCTGCGCACACCTTGGCTGGGCTGCGCACACCTTGGCACCCGCGTTTCCTTCATTTTAAATTTTTTTTTTTTACAATCTCTCAAGTGGGAAATTCTATAATCTCAACTTTTTTTGCCTTTTCAGGAAACTTTTGAATGGAGCGCATCATTGGTGCGCTCCGAAGTGTGCTCCAAAGCTCTCTCCAGCTGCGTGCACCTGCCCCGGCCGCGCACCCGGCCCCGCCCAGCTTCGCTCACCTGTCCCGGGCGTCTGGTGCGGAACCTTAGAGTAAGAAACATCACCGTGCACCTTGGCCAACGTGCGCGACTCGACCGAGCGCGCACTGGCCGAGGTGCACACCGATTTCACCTGGGTGCGCGCGCAGCACCTCGGGCGCACCGGGGTGCGCGCACAACGCCCGGGTTGCACCGTGGCCTGTGTGCTCGGGGCGCCTCGGGTGCGCGCTCGGTGTCGCCCCCGCGCGCGCGGTAGTGCGGGCAGCGCACCCCGGCCCGGCCCGGCCCCGACGAGAACGCAAACGGGCAAAAGGTTTATTCAAATAGCATTGCGACGCCCGGCGAAAAACTAAAAAAGGGTGCAACACCGGGACTTCCCGGGAGGTCACCCATCCCAGTACTACTCCGGCCCAAGCGCGCTTAACTGCGGAGTTCTGATGGGATCCGGTGCACTAACGCTGGTATGATCGCACCCGTTATGAGCTTGTCGCAGTGTGTACTTAGCAAACCGCGACCCACGTGCGAATCCACCCCGGCCACCCACCCCCGTCGAGGTGCACACCCTCCCTCGCGAAGTGCGCCCCGTTCGCCAAGTGTGAGCCCTGCCCGGGTGCGCGCACCTTGCTAGGGCGTCGGGTGTGCACCCGGCCCGGCCTACGTGCGTGCACCTGGAGGGGGCGTCGTGTGCGTGCAGTGTCCCGTCTGCAACGCGGTGCCCACACACCACCTCGGGCGCAACGACCTGCGCTCACATGTGGGCCGAGTGCACCTTGGTGCATGTTCGGGGCGCCTCGGGTGCACGCTCGATCTTGCCCCGGTGCACCAAGGCGCTCGGTTTGCCCCGGGTGCGCACTTGGTGCAAGGTGGGCACCCAAAATAGGGATCAAGCACCAAAACACAAGTTTCGGGATGCAAAATGGGACCCAAGGACCACAAATGCGTTCCAAGAGAACAAAAATGTGTTCCGAGACTTAATAAACAAATATTGGGTTTTAGGAGAAGAAACATGCTCTGATGCCCAAAACGAGAATCGACCCCGAAAAGGCCACAGGCCAAAAGTGGGATGCGAGACAAAAAAAAATGGGACCCGAGGACCAAAATTGGGTTCCCAGGTCGAAGACAGGGCAACCGGACAAGAAACGACCTCTAAGGCTCGAAATGAGTCCCGACGACTAAAACTTGACAAGAAGCACCCATCAGGCACCCAACTCGACACCCATGGGATGCCGACCCACCCGGGCTTCCACCTAGCACACCTTGGCACCCACCCACCCTCGCACCCAACCTCGCACCCAACTTAGCACCTTTGAACCCACATTGGCACTCACCCTGACCCTGGCACCTTGGAACCCACATTGGCACTCACCTTGACCCTGGCACCCACCTTTGCACTCACCTTGGGACCCACCCTGGCTCCCACCTCGGCACCCACCCAGACACCCACCTTGGTTCCTTGGCACCCACCTTGGATCCTTGGCACCCACCCCGACACCCACCTTGGCACGCAACTTGGCTACTTGCCACCCACCTTGGCTCCTTGACGCCCACCCCGACAACCACCCCGTGACCTACCCTGGCTAGGGTTGGTGCACACCCACCCTGGTGCCCACCTTGGCACCCACCCTATGACCCACCTTGGCACGCACCTTAGTACCCACCCCGTTACCCACCCTAGGACCCACCCCGTGACCCACCTTGGCCAGGGTGGGTGCCTTGGTGCGCACAACTTGCCTGGGCTGCACACCAGGGCGGGCTCAAGATGGCACCCCGCGTTCCGTTTTTTTCACTATCTTTCAAAACGGAAATTTTAAAATCTCATTTTTTTCTTTTTTTTGCCTTTTCTGGAAATTAGTGAAGGCAGCGCATCAAAGGTGCGCAATGCTGGTGCGAACCCGGGAGCGCTCCGATGTGTGCTCCAAGGTGCGGCGTGCACGAAGTCCGAGCCCGGTTTGCCCCGGGTGCGCACCTCGCGTGCACCTTCGCCGGGGTGAGCACCTTGGCTGGGTTGCGCGCCCTGGTGCGTACCAAGGAGCGCTCTGAAGTGTGCTCCAAGGTGCGGCGTGCACGAAGTCGGAGCCCGGTTTGCCCCGGGTGTGCACCTCGGGTGCGCACCTCGCGTGCACCTTCGCTGCGGTGGGGCACCTTGGCTGGGTTGCGCGCCTTGGTGGGCACCATGCAGTGCACGAAGTCGGAGCCCGGTTTGCCCCGGGCGCGCACCTCCGCCAGGGGTGGGCACCTTGGTGCGCACAACTTGCCTGGGCTGCGCATCAGGAAGGGCTCAAGATGGCACCCGCGTTCCGTTTTTTTCACTATCTTTCAGAACGGAAATTTTAAAATATCGTTTTTTTTTGCCTTTTCTGGAAATTAGTGAAGGCAGCGCATCAAAGGTGCGCAACGCTGGTGCGAACCTGGGAGCGCTCCGATGTGTGCTCCAAGGTGCGGCGTGCACGAAGTCGGAGCCCGGTTTGCCTCGGGTGCGCCCTGGTGGGCACCATGGTGCGCACCAAGGAGCGCTCCGAAGTGTGCTCCAAGGTGCGGCCTGCACGAAGTCGGAGCCCGGTTTGCCCCGGGTGTGCACCTCGGGTGGGCACCTTGGTGCGCATGCCTTGCCTGGGCTGCGCACCAGGGCGGGCTCAAGATGGCACCCGCGTTCCTTTTTTTTCACTATCTTTCAAAACGGAAATTTTAAAATCTCATTTTTTTTTGCCTTTTTCTGGAAATTAGTGAAGGCAGCGCATCAAAGGTGCGCACCTCCGCTGCCCACCACGGTGCGCAACGCCGGTGGGGCACCCGGGAGTGCTTCGAAGTGTGCTCCAAGGTGCTGCGTGCACGTTGTCGGAGCCCGGTTTGCCCCGGGTGCGCACCTCGCGTGCACCTTCGTCGGGGTGGGCACCTTGGCTTGGTTTGCCACGGCTGCGCTCCGAAGCGGGGTTATTGGAGCGCCGCCTCTTTTTTTGTCGGAGCGTTTGGTGGGGTTTCTCGCATTGGCTCTTCCGAGGCCCGGTTGCCACCCCTGGCGCGCACGAAGTCGGAAGTAGGGTTAATTGCCCGGGTGCGCACCTTTGCCAGGGTGGCACCTTACCTGGGCTGCGCACCAGGGCGGGCTCAAGATGGCACGCGCGTTCCGTTTTTTTCACTATCTTTCAAAACGGAAATTTTAAAATCTCCTTTTTTTTTTGCCTTTTCTGGAAATTAGTGAAGGCAGCGCATCAAAGGTGCGCACCTCGCTGCCCACCTTGGTGTGCTCTGAGGTGCGCACCCGGGAGCGCTACGAAGTGTGCTCCAAGGTGCGGCGTGCACGTTGTCGGAGCCCGGTTTGCCCCGGGTGCGCACCTCGCCTGCACCTTGGCCGGGTGGGCACCTTGGCTGGGTTTGCCCAGGGTGCGCTCCGAAGCGGGGTTACTGGAGCGCCCCCTCTTTTTTTGTCAGAGAGTTTGGTGGGGTTTCTCGCATTGGCTCTTCCCAGGCCCGGTTGTTGGTGTGCGCTCCCACCCTGGCGCGCGCGAAGTTGGAAGTTGGGTTAATTGCCCGGGCGCGCACCTTCGCCAGGGTGGGCACCTTGGTGCGCAAACCCTTGGCTGGGCTGCGCACCAGGGCGGGCTCAAGATGGCACCAGCATTCCCTTTTTCTCACTATCTTCAAAACGGAAATTTAAAATCTCGTTTTTTTTTTGCCTTTTATGGAAATTAGTGAAGGCATCGCATCAAAGGTGCGCACCTCGCCTGCCCACCTTGGTGTGCTCCGAGGTGCCCACCACGGTGCGCAACGCCGGTGCGAACCCGGGAGCGCCCCCGATGTGTGCTCCAAGGTGCGGCGTGCACGAAGTCGGACCCCGGTTTGCCCCGGGTGCGCACCTCGCGTGCACCTTGGTGCGCACACCTTGGCTGGGTTGCGCGGCCTGGTGGGCACCATGGTGCGCACCAAGGAGCGCTCCGAAGTGTGCTCCAAGGTGCGGCGTGCACGAAGTCGGAGCCCGGTTTGCCCCGGGTGCGCACCTTCGCCGCGGTGGGCACCATGGCGTGCACGAAGTCGGAGCCCGGTTTGCCCCGGGTGCGCACCTCGCGTGCACCTTCGCCGGGGTGGGCACCTCGGCTGGGTTGCGCGCCCTGGTGCGCACCAAGGAGCGCTCTGAAGTGTGCTCCAAGGTGCGGCGTGCAACGAAGTCGGAGCCCGGTTTGCCCCGGGTGTGCACCTCGCGTGCACCTTCGCTGCGGTGGGCACCTTGGCTGGGTTGCGCGCCTTGGTGGGCACCATGCAGTGCACGAAGTCGGAGCCCGGTTTGCCCCCGGGCGCGCACCTCCGCCAGGGTGGGCACCTTGGTGCGCACAACTTGCCTGGGCTGCGCACCAGGAAGGGCTCAAGATGGCACCCGCGTTCCGTTTTTTTCACTATCTTTCAGAACGGAAATTTTAAAATATCGTTTTTTTTTGCCTTTTCTGGAAATTAGTGAAGGCAGCGCATCAAAGGTGCGCAACGCTGGTGCGAACCTGGGAGCGCTCGATGTGTGCTCCAAGGTGCGGCGTGCACGAAGTCGGACCCCGGTTTGCCCCGGGTGCGCACCTCGCGTGCACCTTGGTGCGCACACCTTGGCTGGGTTGCGCGCCCTGGTGGGCACCATGGTGCGCACCAAGGAGCGCTCCGAAGTGTGCTCCAAGGTGCGGCGTGCACGAAGTCGGAGCCCGGTTTGCCCCGGGGTGCGCACCTCGCGTGCACCTTCGCCGCGGTGGGCACCATGGCGTGCACGAAGTCGGAGCCCGGTTTGCCCCGGGTGCGCACCTCGCGTGCACCTTCGCCGGGGTGGGCACCTTAGTGTGCAGACCTTGGCTGGGTTGCGCGCCCTGGTGGGCACCATGGTGCGCACCAAGGAGCGCTCCGAAGTGTGCTCCAAGGTGCGGCCTGCACGAAGTCGGAGCCCCGGTTTGCCCGGGTGTGCACCTCGGGTGGGCACCTTGGTGCGCATGCCTTGCCTGGGCTGCGCACCAGGGCGGGCTCAAGATGGCACCCCGCGTTCCTTTTTTTTCACTATCTTTCAAAACGGAAATTTTAAAATCTCATTTTTTTTTGCCTTTTTCTGGAAATTAGTGAAGGCAGCGCATCAAAGGTGCGCACCTCGCTGCCCACCACGGTGCGCAACGCCGGTGGGGCACCCGGGAGTGCTTCGAAGTGTGCTCCAAGGTGCTGCGTGCACGTTGTCGGAGCCCGGTTTGCCCCGGGTGCGCACACTCGCGTGCACCTTCGTCCGGGGTGGGCACCTTGGCTGGGTTTGCCCCGGCTGCGCTCCGAAGCGGGGTTATTGGAGCGCCGCCTCTTTTTTTGTCGGAGCGTTTGGTGGGGTTTCTCGCATTGCTCTTCCGAGGCCCCGGTTGCCACCCTGGCGCGCACGAAGTCGGAAGTAGGGTTAATTGCCCGGGTGCGCACCTTTGCCAGGGTGGGCACCTTACCTGGGCTGCGCACCAGGGCGGGCTCAAGATGGCACGCGCGTTCCGTTTTTTTCACTTTCTTTCAAAACGGAAATTTTAAAATCTCCTTTTTTTTTTGCCTTTTCTGGAAATTAGTGAAGGCAGCGCATCAAAGGTGCGCACCTCGCTGCCCACCTTGGTGTGCTCTGAGGTGCGCACCCGGGAGCGCTACGAAGTGTGCTCCAAGGTGCGGCGTGCACGTTGTCGGAGCCCGGTTTGCCCCGGGTGCGCACCTCGCCTGCACCTTGGCCGGGGTGGGCACCTTGGCTGGGTTTGCCCAGGGTGCGCTCCGAAGCGGGGTTACTGGAGCGCCCCCTCTTTTTTTGTCAGAGCGTTTGGTGGGGTTTCTCGCATTGGCTCTTCCAGGCCCGGTTGTTGGGTGCGCTCCCACCCTGGCGCGCGCGAAGTTGGAAGTTGGGTTAATTGCCCGGGCGCGCACCTTCGCCAGGGTGGGCACCTTGGTGCGCACACCTTGGCTGGGCTGCGCACCAGGGCGGGCTCAAGATGGCACCAGCATTCCCTTTTTCTCACTATCTTTCAAAACGGAAATTTTAAAATCTCGTTTTTTTTTTGCCTTTTATGGAAATTAGTGAAGGCATCGCATCAAAGGTGCGCACCTCGCTGCCCACCTTGGTGTGCTCCGAGGTGCCCACCACGGTGCGCAACGCCGGTGCGAACCCGGGAGCGCCCCGATGTGTGCTCCAAGGTGCGGCGTGCACGAAGTCGGACCCCGGTTTGCCCCGGGTGCGCACCTCGCGTGCACCTTGGTGCGCACACCTTGGCTGGGTTGCGCGGCCTGGTGGGCACCATGGTGCGCACCAAGGAGCGCTCCGAAGTGTGCTCCAAGGTGCGGCGTGCACGAAGTCGGAGCCCGGTTTGCCCCGGGTACGCACCTCGCGTGCACCTTCGCCGGGGTGGGCACCTCGGCTGGGTTGCGCGCCCTGGTGCGCACCAAGGAGCGCTCCGAAGTGTGCTCCAAGGTGCGGCGTGCACGAAGTCGGAGCCCGGTTTGCCCCGGGTGCGCACCTTCGCCGCGGTGCGCACCATGGCGTGCACGAAGTCGGAGCCCGGTTTGCCCCGGGTGCGCACCTCGCGTGCACCTTCGGCGGGGTTGCGCGCCCTGGTGGGCACCATGGTGCGCACCAAGGAGCGCTCCGAAGTGTGCTCCAAGGTGCGGCGTGCACGAAGTCGGAGCCCGGTTTGCCCCGGGTGCGCACCTCGCGTGCACCTTCGGCGGGGTTGCGCGCCCTGGTGGGCACCATGGTGCGCACCAAGGAGCGCTCCGAAGTGTGCTCCAAGGTGCGGCGTGCACGAAGTCGGAGCCCGGTTTGCCCCGGGTGCGCACCTCGCGTGCACCTTCGCCGCGGTGGGCACCATGGCGTGCACGAAGTCGGAGCCCGGTTTGCCCCGGGTGCGCACCTCGCGTGCACCTTCGCCGGGGTGGGCACCTCGGCTGGGTTGCGCGCCCTGGTGCGCACCAAGGAGCGCTCCGAAGTGTGCTCCAAGGTGCGGCGTGCACGAAGTCGGAGCCCGGTTTGCCCCGGGTGCGCACCTCGCGTGCACCTTCGCCAGGGTGGGCACCTCGGTGCGCACACCTTCTCAATGTTTTCTTGCCTTTTCTGGAAATTGGTGAAGGCAGCGCATCAAAGGTGCGCACCTCGGTGTGCTCCGAGGTGCGAACCCGAGAGCGCTCCGAGGTGCCCACGAAGTCGAAAGTCGGGTTAATTGCATTGTTTTCCCCGGGTGCGCTCCGAGGTGCGCAACATCGGCGCGCACCAAGGAGGGCTCCGAAGTGTGCTCCAAGGTGCGCACGATGGCGTGCACCTCTGGTGCGCACGATTCGGAGCTCGGTTTGACCGGGGTGCGCACACCTTGGCTGGGTTGCGCACCTTTTGTGCGCTCCAAGGTGCGCACGAAGTCGGAGCTCGGTTTGCCCCGGGTGCGCACCTTCGCCAGGGTGCGCACCTTGATGCGCACGCCTTGGCTGGGCTGCGCACCTTGGTGGGCGCCATGGTGCGCACCTTTCGTGCGCTCCAAGGTGCGCACGAAGTCGGAGCTCGGTTTGCCCCGGGTGCGCACCTTGGTGGGCGCCATGGTGCACTCCGAGGTGCCCAAGATTGGTGCGCACCAAGGAGCGCTCCGAAGTGCGCTCCAAGGTGCGCGCGAAGTCGAAAGTTGGGTTAATTGTCCGGTTTGCCTCGGGTGCGCACCTTGCGTGCACCTTCGCCAGGGTGGGCGCCTTGGTGCGCACACCTTGGCTGGGCTGCGCACACCTTGGCACCCGCGTTTCCTTCATTTTAAATTTTTTTTTTTTACAATCTCTCAAGTGGGAAATTCTATAATCTCAACTTTTTTTGCCTTTTCAGGAAACTTTTGAATGGAGCGCATCATTGGTGCGCTCCGAAGTGTGCTCCAAAGCTCTCTCCAGCTGCGTGCACCTGCCCCGGCCGCGCACCCGGCCCCGCCCAGCTTCGCTCACCTGTCCCGGGCGTCTGGTGCGGAACCTTAGAGTAAGAAACATCACCGTGCACCTTGGCCAACGTGCGCGACTCGACCGAGCGCGCACTGGCCGAGGTGCACACCGATTTCACCTGGGTGCGCGCGCAGCACCTCGGGCGCACCGGGGTGCGCGCACAACGCCCGGGTTGCACCGTGGCCTGTGTGCTCGGGGCGCCTCGGGTGCGCGCTCGGTGTCGCCCCCGCGCGCGCGGTAGAGCGGGCAGCGCACCCCGGCCCGGCCCGGCCCCGACGAGAACGCAAACGGGCAAAAGGTTTATTCAAATAGCATTGCGACGCCCGGCGAAAAACTAAAAAAGGGTGCAACACCGGGACTTCCCGGGAGGTCACCCATCCCAGTACTACTCCGGCCCAAGTAACTGCGGAGTTCTGATGGGATCCGGTGCACTAACGCTGGTATGATCGCACCCGTTATGAGCTTGTCGCAGTGTGTACTTAGCAAACCGCGACCCACGTGCGAATCCACCCCGGCCACCCACCCCCGTCGAGGTGCACACCCTCCCTCGCGAAGTGCGCCCCGTTCGCCAAGTGTGAGCCCTGCCCGGGTGCGCGCACCTTGCTAGGGCGTCGGGTGTGCACCCGGCCCGGCCTACGTGCGTGCACCTGGAGGGGGCGTCGTGTGCGTGCAGTGTCCCGTCTGCAACGCGGTGCCCACACACCACCTCGGGCGCAACGACCTGCGCTCACATGTGGGCCGAGTGCACCTTGGTGCATGTTCGGGGCGCCTCGGGTGCACGCTCGATCTTGCCCCGGTGCACCAAGGCGCTCGGTTTGCCCCGGGTGCGCACTTGGTGCAAGGTGGGCACCCAAAATAGGGATCAAGCACCAAAACACAAGTTTCGGGATGCAAAATGGGACCCAAGGACCACAAATGCGTTCCAAGACCCATGATGGGTCCACGAGAACAAAAATGTGTTCCGAGACTTAATAAACAAATATTGGGTTTTAGGAGAAGAAACATGCTCTGATGCCCAAAACGAGAATCGACCCCGAAAAGGCCACAGGCCAAAAGTGGGATGCGAGACAAAAAAAAATGGGACCCGAGGACCAAAATTGGGTTCCCAGGTCGAAGACAGGGCAACCGGACAAGAAACGACCTCTAAGGCTCGAAATGAGTCCCGACGACTAAAACTTGACAAGAAGCACCCATCAGGCACCCAACTCGACACCCATGGGATGCCGACCCACCCGGGCTTCCACCTAGCACACCTTGGCACCCACCCACCCTCGCACCCAACCTCGCACCCAACTTAGCACCTTTGAACCCACATTGGCACTCACCCTGACCCTGGCACCTTGGAACCCACATTGGCACTCACCTTGACCCTGGCACCCACCTTTGCACTCACCTTGGGACCCACCCTGGCTCCCACCTCGGCACCCACCCAGACACCCACCTTGGTTCCTTGGCACCCACCTTGGATCCTTGGCACCCACCCCGACACCCACCTTGGCACGCAACTTGGCTACTTGCCACCCACCTTGGCTCCTTGACGCCCACCCCGACAACCACCCCGTGACCTACCCTGGCTAGGGTTGGTGCACACCCACCCTGGTGCCCACCTTGGCACCCACCCTATGACCCACCTTGGCACGCACCTTAGTACCCACCCCGTTACCCACCCTAGGACCCACCCCGTGACCCACCTTGGCCAGGGTGGGTGCACCCACCCTGGTGCCCACCTTGGCACCCACCCATCCTAGCACCCAGCCTGTGACCGGGCTTGGAACCCAACCTTGCACCCGCACCCGTCTTGGCCAGTGTGGGTGCGCACCCATCCTGGCACCCACGTTGTGACACACCCTTTAACCCACGCACCCTAGCACCCACGTTGGCACCCACCTTGGAACCCAACCTAGCAACTTGGCACCCACCCCGTGACCCACCTTGGCATCCACCATAGCAGTCGCCGACTTGGCACCCACCTCGGCACCCACCTTGACACTTGTGGACCCACCTTGCCACTCACCCTAGCATCGACCCATCCTAGCACCCACCCTGGCACCTTTGCACCCTAGCACTCACCCATCCTAGCACCTAACCTGTGACCCACCTTGACACTCACCCTCGCACCCACCTTGGAACCCAACCTAGCACCCACCCACCCTGACACCAACCCTAGCACCTACCCACCCTTGCACCCACCCTGTGACCCATCTTGGCACCCACCCATCCTACCACTCAACCTATCACCCACCTTCTCACCCACCTTGGCATCCACCTTAGCACCCACCCACACTGGCACCTTGGCACCCACCTCGGGCAAGGTGGGTGCACACCCACCCTGGCACCCAATTTAGAACCCACCGAGCATGTTACCCACCTTGGCACCCACATTGCAGCCCACCCTAGTACCCACCCTATGACCCACATTGGCATCCACACCCTAGCACCCAGGCACCTCGACACCCGCCTTGACACCCACCCTAGCACTGAACCTGTGACCCACCTTGGAACTCACCCTAGAACCCACCCACCCTGTGAACCACCTTGGCATCCACCTTAGCACCCACCCACCTTGGCACCCACTCTAGCACTCACCCATCCTAACACCCAACTTGTTACCCACCTTGGCACCCGCCCTCGCGTCCACCTTGAAACCCACCCTAGCACCCACCCACGCAGGAGCCCACCTTGGCACCCAACCTAACACCCACGCATCCTGGCACCCAACTTGTGACCCACCTTGGAACCCACCCTAGTACCCACCTTTGAACCCACTATATCACCAACCCACCTTGGCACCCACCCTATGACCCTCTTTGGAATCCACCCTAGCACGCACCCACCCTGGCACCCACCATGGAGCGCACCCTAGCACCCACCCACCTCGGCACGCACCTCAACACCCACCTTGGTGTGCGCACTGCGCCAACCTCTCAAAGACCCTATGTGGTGCGCTCCAAAGTGTACACCTTTGGTGCGCTCCAAGGTGCGCACCTTTGGTGCACACCGAGGTGCACACCAAAGTGTGCACCGAGGTGAGCACCAAAGTGCACTCCAGGGTGCACACCAAGGCGTGCACCTTTGGTGCGGTCAATGCAAACGAATTCGGAAGTTGGGGTCGATGTCCTAATCGCTGCTGCAGACTACACGTATGAGAATCGGACAAATAGCTTTATATAGGGGAGGTGTTGCGTTTGATGGGTCGACTCCCCTGGTTGTGTGCACTGCACCAACTTCAAAGACCCTGTCTTGTTTAAGAAGTCAAAAGTTGGGGTGGATGTCCTAATCATTGCTGCAGTCTACGCATGTATGAGAATCAGACAAATAGCTTATATAGGGGAGGTGTTGCATTCGGTGGGTTGACTCCCCTGGTTGTGCGCACTGCGCCAACCTCAAAGACCCCGCATAGCAGAAGAAGTCGGAAGTCGGATTTTGGTGAGCACCAAGGCGTGCACCTTTGGTGCGGTCAACGCAGACGAATTCAGAAGTTGGGGTGGATGTCCTAATCGTTGTTGCAGGCTACACATGTATGAGAATCAGACAAATAGCTTATATAGGGGAGGTGTTGGGTTTGATGGGTCAACTCCCTTGGTTGTGCGCATTACGCCAACCTCAAAGACCTTGTTTTCGTTAAGAAGTCAAAAGTTGGGGTCAATGTCCTAATGGCTCCTGCAGGCTACACATGTATGAGAATCGGACAAATAGCTTATATAGGGGAGGTGTTGGGTTTGATGGGTCGACTCCCCTGGTTGTGCGCATTACGTCAACCTCAAAGACCTTGTTTTCGTTAAGAAGTCAAAAGTTGGGGTCGATGTCCTAATTGCTCCTGTAGACTACACATGTATGAGAATCAGACAAATAGCTTATATAGGGGAGGTGTTGGGTTTGATGGGTTGACTCCCCTAGTTGTTCGCATTACACCAACCTCAAAGACCTTGTTTTCGTTTAGAAGCCGAAAGTTGGGGTCGATGTCCTAATTGCTCCTGCAGGCTACGCATGTATGAGAATCAGACAAATAGCTTATATAGGGGAGGTGTTGGGTTTGATGGGTCGACTCCCCTGGTTGTGCGCATTGCGCCAACCTCAAAGACCCTGCATTGCGGATGAAGTCGAAAGTCAGAGTTTGGTGTGCTACAAGGTGTGGTCGAAGGTGCTCACCTAGGTGTGCACCTTTGGAGCACAGGAAAAGTGCCCTCCAAAAGTGCGCACCTTTGGAGTGCACAAAAGTGCCCTCCAAAAGTGCGCACCTTTGGAGCGCAGAAAAGTGCCCTCCAAAAAGTGCCCTCCAAAAGTGCGCACCTTTGGAGCGCAGAAAAGTGCCCTCCAAAAAGTGCCCTCCAAAAGTGCGCACCTTTGGAGCGCAGAAAAGTGCCCTCCAAAAAGTGCCCTCCAAAAGTGCGCACCTTTGGAGCGCAGAAAAGTGCCCTCCAAAAGTGCGCACCTTTGGAGCGCAGAAAAGTGCCCTCCAAAAAGTGCCCTCCAAAAGTGCGCACCTTTGGAGCGCAGAAAAGTGCCCTCCAAAAAGTGCCCTCCAAAAGTGCGCACCTTTGGAGCGCAGAAAAGTGCCCTCCAAAAAGTGCCCTCCAAAAGTGCGCACCTTTGGAGCGCAGAAAAGTGCCCTCCAAAAAGTGCCCTCCAAAAGTGCGCACCTTTGGAGCGCAGAAAAGTGCCCTCCAAAAAGTGCCCTCCAAAAGTGCGCACCTTTGGAGCGCAGAAAAGTGCCCTCCAAAAGTGCGCACCTTTGGAGCGCACAAAAGTGCCCTCCAAAAGTGCGCACTTTTGGTGCGCACCAAGGCGCTGGTTCGGTCGTTGCAGGCGAGTTCGGAAGTTGGGGTCGATGTCCTGAGCGGAGGTGCAAACTACACAGGTGTCGGAATCGGACAAATAGCTTATATAGGGGAGGTGTATGCTTCGATGGGTCGACTCCCCAGGTTGAGCGCACCGCGCCAACCTCAAAGACCCTACGGTATGGATGAAGTCGGAAGTTGGGTCCGATGACCAATTCGATTAGTAGGTATGCTCATGAGGTCGGAATTTGGGTCCGATGACCTGCCATGTGCAGGAAGGCGAATGTTGACACTGTGCGTTGCAAGGTGCACACCAAGGCGCTGGTGCGGTCTTTTTAGTCGAGTTCGGAAGTTGGGGTCGATGTCCTGATCGGAGGTGCAAGCTACACAGGTGTGGGAATCGGACAAATAGCTTATATAGGGGAGGTGTATGCTTCGTTGGGTCGACTCCCCGGGTTGAGCGCACCGCGCCAACCTCAAAGACCCTACGGTATGGATGAAGTCGGAAGTTGGGTCCGATGACCGATTCGATATGTAGGCATACTCGCGAGGTCGGAATTTGGGTCCGATGACCTGCCACGTGCAGGAAGGCGAATGTTGGCACTGTGCGTTGCAAGGTGCGCACCAAGGCGCTGGTTCGGTCGTTGGAGGCGAGTTCGGAAGTTGGGGTCGATGTCTTGATCGGAGGTGCAAACTACACAGGTGTGGGAATCGGACAAATAGCTTATATAGGGGAGGTGTATGCTTCGTTGGGTCGACTCCCCGGGTTGAGCGCACCGCGCCAACCTCAAAGACCCTACGGTATGGATGAAGTCGGAAGTTGGGTCCGATGACCGATTCGATATGTAGGCATACTCGCGAGGTCGGAATTTGGGTCCGATGACCTGCCATGTGCAGGAAGGCGAATGTTGGGACTGTGCGTCGCAAGGTGCGCACCAAGGCGCTGGTGCCGTCGTTGCAGTCGAGTTCGGAAGTTGGGGTCGATGTCCTGGTCAGAGGTGCAAACTACACAGGTGTGGGAATCGGACAAATAGCTTATATAGGGGAGGTGTATGCTTCGATGGGTCGACTCCCTGGGTTGAGCGCACCGCGCCAACCTCAAAGACCCTACAGTATGGATGAAGTCGGAAGTTGGGTCCGATGACCGATTCGATACGTAGGCATATTGGCGAGGTCTGAATTTGTGTCCGATGACCTGCCATGCGCAGGAAGGCGGAATTTGGGTCCGATGACCGAGTTGATGGCGTGCCATGCGCAGAAAGGCGGAATTTGGGTCCGATGACCGAGTTGATGTTGATGGCCCGCCATGCACAGGAAGGCGGAATTTGGGTCCGATGACCGATTTGAAGGCGTGCCATACGCAAAAAGGCGGAGTTTGGGTCCGATGACCGAGTTGATATTGATGGCCCGCCATGCGCAGGAAGGCGGAATTTGGGTCCGATGACCTGACATACGCATGGAGTCCGACTCGGGGGCCGATGTTCGATTCGATGACTTGCATTGTGGGTAAAGTCGGAAGTTGTGGTCTTTGACCCGATTCGATGACCAGACTTCGGCTGCTTGAGAATCGGACAAATAACTTATATAGGGGAGGTAGTGTTCTCGAGCATCCTCCCCCCGTGCCCGTTTATGTCGATTGATGCTGGTGCTCGACTGGTTGGAGCGCTCGGATGCAAAAATCTTGCACCAGGATTTATCGATTGTGATGGACACGGCAAGTCTCCTGATTGCTATGCAGGAGCTCATCGTGAATCTCTATGCGGCCTTGGTATGGACTCGACCTGCGGAATGGTTCGGCAATGGTAGTCGCTCCAACACGTCCTTGCAATGGCCACAGAGGTGATTCGACTAGAGCTCCAGTCTAGCTTTTGGGTTGCTTGGCGGACTGGTATAGCCGCGATCGAGTTCCGGCCATGAACGTTTTAGATAGCTCTTGGGCTTTCTGGGACGGAAGTCGGAAGTTTGGGCTGTTGTCCGATTTGATGACCATTCTTCGGATGTGTGAGAATCGGACAAATAACTTATATAGGGGACTGTGTTGTCTCACGCAGCCCCCTCCGTGCCCCTCTATCTCGACCGATGTTGGTGCTTGAAAGGGTTGGGATCGCTCGGATTTATAAACGTGCACCACCATTTGTCGAGTGTGAGGGACGCGGCAGGTCTCCTAAATGCTATGCGGGCGCTCTCTGAGAATCTCTATCCGGCCTCGACACAGACTAGTCTTGCTGAATGGTTTGGCACTGGTAGTCGATCCAACACGTCGTTGTTGTGGCCGCCTAGGCGATTCGATTCGAGCCCCCGTCTAGCTTTTGGGTTGCTTGGCGGATTTTGCCCTATCCGCAAGTGAGCTCGGTCCCTAAACGTTCGAGAAACCCGATTGCTATGCGCCGACTCTCTTTCTTGCGAGCCTCCATCTAGCTTTTGGGTCTCTACGGAACGGAAGTCGGAATCTGGGACCGTTGTTTGATTCGACGAGGCAGACTACGGTTGTGCGAGAATCGGACAAATAACTTATATAGGGGAGGTGTTGACTGGAGCATTCTCCCCCGTGCCCCTCTAACTCGACCAATGCTGGCGCTCGAACGGTGGTAGCGCTCGGATTTTCATTGAGCGCCAGCATTGGTCGATTTAGAGGGGCATGCGAGATTCCCGAATGCTATGCGAGGGCTCTAACGGAAATGTCTATTGGTTTCGGTATGGATGCAATTGCGAGTGGTTCGGCAAAGGTAGTCGTTCCGATGCGTCCATGTCGTGGCCAAATCGATAATTCGATTTGAGCCCTCGTATAGCATTTGGGTCTCTCGATGTGATTCCGCATTCCAGTCCCTTTGGGCACTGCTTGAGCCGCATCCCAGGGGGTTCCCTTCCCAATAATCTGCCTCGCAACCCGATTGCTATGCGGTGAGGCTCCTCGGCCGCCTCGGAACTATCTGTGTATCAGACGCATCGCGGGATAAGGGGTTGGCAACGGTAGTCGCCCCAAGCGCGTCCGATGCTTGGACCATTCCGAGGCGGCCCTGAAGCCTCTTCCGTCTAGCCGTTGGGTCCTTCTCGCCGCATCCCTCGCCTCGCACCCCGATTGCTATGCGGTGAGGCTCCTCGGCCGCCTCGGAACTATCTGTGTATCGGACGCGTCGCGGGATAAGGGGTTGTCACTGGTAGTCGCCCCAAGCGCGTCCGATGCTTGGACCATTCCGAGGCGGCCCTGAAGCCTCTTCCGTCTAGCCGTTGGGTCCTTCTCGCCGCATCCCTCGCCTCGCACCCCGATTGCTATGCGGTGAGGCTCCTCGGCCGCCTCGGAACTATCTGTGTATCGGACGCGTCGCGGGATAAGGGGTTGTCATTGGTAGTCGCCCCAAGCGCGTCCGATGCTTGGACCATTCCGAGGCGGCCCTGAAGCCTCTTCCGTCTAGCCGTTGGGTCCTTCTCGCCGCATCCCTCGCCTCGCACCCCGATTGCTATGCGGTGAGGCTCCTCGGCCGCCTCGGAACTATCTGTGTATCGGACGCGTCGCGGGATAAGGGGTTGTCACTGGTAGTCGCCCCAAGCGCGTCCGATGCTTGGACCATTCCGAGGCGGCCCTGAAGCCTCTTCCGTCTAGCCGTTGGGTCCTTCTCGCCGCATCCCTCGCCTCGCACCCCGATTGCTATGCGGTGAGGCTCCTCGGCCGCCTCGGAACTATCTGTGTATCGGACGCGTCGCGGGATAAGGGGTTGTCACTGGTAGTCGCCCCAAGCGCGTTCGATGCTTGGACCATTCCGAGGCGGCCCTGAAGCCTCTTCCGTCTAGCCGTTGGGTCCTTCTCGCCGCATCCCTCGCCTCGCACCCCGATTGCTATGCGGTGAGGCTCCTCGGCCGCCTTGGAACTATCTGTGTATCGGACGCGTCGCGGGATAAGGGGTTGTCACTGGTAGTCGCCCCAAGCGCGTCCGATGCTTAGACCATTCCGAGGCGGACCCGAAGCCTCTTCCGTCTAGCCGTTGGGTCCTTCTCGCCGCATCCTTCGCCTCGCACCCCGATTGCTATGCGGTGAGGCTCCTCGGCCGCCTCGGAACTATCTGTGTATCGGACGCGTCGCGGGATAAGGGGTTGTCACTGGTAGTCGCCCCAAGCGCGTCCGATGCTTGGACCATTCCGAGGCGGACCCGAAGCCTCTTCCGTCTAGCCGTTGGGTCCTTCTCGCCGCATCCCTCGCCTCGCACCCCGATTGCTATGCGGTGAGGCTCCTCGGCCGCCTTGGAACTATCTGTGTATCGGACGCGTCGCGGGATAAGGGGTTGTCACTGGTAGTCGCCCCAAGCGCGTCCGATGCTTGGACCATTCCGAGGCGGACCCGAAGCCTCTTCCGTCTAGCCGTTGGGTCCTTCTCGCCGCATCCCTCGCCTCGCACCCCGATTGCTATGCGGTGAGGCTCCTCGGCCGCCTTGGAACTATCTGTGTATCGGACGCGTCGCGGGATAAGGGGTTGTCACTGGTAGTCGCCCCAAGCGCGTCCGATGCTTGGACCATTCCGAGGCGGCCCCGAAGCCTCTTCCGTGTAGCCGTTGGGTCCTTCTCGCCGCATCCCTCGCCTCGCACCCCGATTGCTATGCGGTGAGGCTCCTCGGCCGCCTTGGAACTATCTGTGTATCGGACGCGTCGCGGGATAAGGGGTTGTCACTGGTAGTCGCCCCAAGCGCGTCCGATGCTTGGACCATTCCGAGGCGGCCCCGAAGCCTCTTCCGTGTAGCCGTTGGGTCCTTCTCGCCGCATCCCTCGCCTCGCACCCCGATTGCTATGCGGTGAGGCTCCTCGGCCGCCTTGGAACTATCTGTGTATCGGACGCGTCGCGGGATAAGGGGTTGTCACTGGTAGTCGCCCCAAGCGCGTCCGATGCTTGGACCATTCCGAGGCGGACCTGAAGCCTCTTCCCTCTAGCCGTTGGGGCTTTCTCGCCGCATCCCTCGCCTCGCACCCTGATTGCTATGCTGTGAGGCTCCTCGGCCGCCTTGGAACTATCTGTGTATCGGACGCATCGCGGGATAAGGGGTTGGCAGTGGTAGTCGCCCCAAGCGCATCCGATGCTTGGACCATTCCGAGGCGGCCCTGCAGCCTCTTCCGTCTAGCCGTTGGGGCCATCTCGCCGCATCCCCCACCTCGCACCACGATTGCTATGCGGTGAGGCTCCTTGGCCGCCTCGGAACTATCTGTGTATCGGACGCATCGCGGGATAAGGGGTTGTCACTGGTAGTCGCCCCAAGCGCGTCCGATGCTTGGACTATTCCGAGGCGGCCCTGCAGCCTCTTCCGTCTAGCCGTTGGGGCCATCTCGCTGCATCCCCCACCTCCTCGGCCGCCTCGGAACTATCTGTGTATCGAACGCATCGCGGGATAAGGGGTTGGCAGTGGTAGTCGCCCCAAGCGCGTCCGATGCTTGGACTATTCCGAGGCAGCCCTGCAGCCTCTTCCGTCTAGCCTTTGGGGCCATCTCGCCGCATCCCTCGCCTCGCACCCCGATTGCTATGCGGTGAGGCTCCTCGGCCGCCTGGGAACTATCTTCGTATCGGACGCATCGCGGGATAAGGGGTTGTCACTGGTAGTCGCCCCAAGCGCGTCCGATGCTTGGACTATTCCGAGGCGGCCCTGTGGCCTCTTCCGTCTAGCCGTTGGGGCCATCTCGCCGCATCCCCCACCTCGCACCCCGATTGCTATGCGGTGAGGCTCTTCGGCCGCCTTGGAACTATCTTCGTATCGGACGCATTGCGGGATAAGGGGTTGTCACTGGTAGTGGCCCCAAGCGCGTCCGATGCTTGGACTATTCCGAGGCGGCCCTGCAGCCTCTTCCGTCTAGCCGTTGGGGCCATCTCGCCGCATCCCCCACCTCGCACCCCGATTGCTATGCGGTGAGGCTCCTCGGCCGCCTTGGAACTATCTTCGTATCGGACGCATCGCGGGATAAGGGGTTGTCACTGGTAGTCGCCCCAAGCGCGTCCGATGCTTGGACTATTCCGACGCGGCCCTGTGGCCTCTTCCGTCTAGCCGTTGGGGCCATCTCGCCGCATCCCCCACCTCGCACCCCGATTGCTATGCGGTGAGGCTCCTCGGCCGCCTTGGAACCATCTTCGTATCGGACGCATCGCGGGATAGGGGGCTGTCACTGGTAGTCGCCCCAAGCGTGTCCGATGCTTGGACCATTCCTAGGCGGCCCTGAAGCCTCTTCCGTCTAGCCGTTGGGGCCTTCCCGCCCCATCCCTCGCCTCGCACCCCCGATTGCTATGCGGTGAGGCTCCTCGGCCGCCTTGGAACCATCTGTGTATCGGACGCATCGCGGGATAAGGGGTTGGCACTGGCAGTCGCCCCAAGCGCGTCCGATGCTTGGACCATTCCGAGGTGGCCCTGAAGCCTCTTCCGTCTAGCCGTTGGGGCCTTCCCGCCCCATCCCTCGCCTCGCACCCCGATTGATATGCGGTGAGGCTCCTCGGCCGCCTTGGAACTATCTGTGTATCGGACGCATCGCGGGATAAGGGGTTGGCACTGGTAGTCGTCCCAATCGCATCCGATGCTTGGACCATTCCGAGGCGGCCCTGCAGCCTCTTCCGTTTAGCCGTCGGGGCCTTCCCGCCGCATCCCTCGCCTCGCATCCCGATTCCTATGCGGTGAGTCTTCTCGGCCGCCGCGGAACTATACCTGTTATTGCTACTGCATCCTTCGGCTGGTAACCTCCTCTGCCGCCTTGGAACGTTCTCTTTGTCGGACGCGTCGCGGGATAAGGGGTTGGCACTGGTAGTCGCCCCAAGCGCGCCCGATGCATAGACCGCTCCGAGTCGACCTTGCTTTCAGCCTCTCACATGCATAGACCTCTCTGAGTCGACCCTGCAGCCTCTCACGTTTAGCCTTTGGAATCTCGCCTCACAACATGATTGCTATCCTTGATGCATCCCTTGCCTCGAGCCCTGATTGCTTTCTTGGCTGCATCCCTCCTCTCCTCACAGCCCGGTTGTCATCACTGCTTCATCCGTCGCTTCATGCATTCTGGCTGCTGGGCCCTTCCCACCGCACACCTCGATTGCTATCTCTTCTGCATCACACACCCCGATTGCTATCTCTGCTACATCCCTCGGCTCTCACTTCTGCATCCTTCGCCTCACACCTCGATTGCTATCAATGCTGCATCCGTAACCTCACACCCCGATTGCTATGCGGGGAGGCTCCTTGGCCGCCTTGGAAATTTCTGTGTGTCGGACGCACCGCGGGATAAGGGGTTGGCACTGGTAGTCGCCCCAAGTGCGCCCGATTCTTAGACCGCTTCGAGGTGACCTCGTAGCCTCTTTCGTCCAGGCTTCCTGCCTTCAACGCCCTTTTTACACCTCGATTGCTATGCGCGGGCTCGTTGGCGTCTATCACCTCTCTGCGAAGAGTGGCACGATGATTGTTGGGGTAAATCGTAGCAGTCCGATCTCTGGCCTTGGGCCATTGTGAGGGCTGATCGATTTCCTGTGCGCATCTCGTGTTCGCCCAGTAACAGA